>NW_026126967.1:0-169022 GCF_943737965.1 Phodopus roborovskii
GCACCAGATGAATAAAATGGGTGCAGTCAAAAACCAAAATAGCTGTTCCATGAGTAAAGGGTAAAGTTATTCCAAACCACCAAGGCTGTCTCCTGGAAAGTGGGGCTGAGGGAAGGGGATTAATGCATGTGATTTCTAGTGCCATGAAATACTCAAGACTTTAGCTGGTTCAGGGTCTGAGTGCATGTGGCATATATAGGGATTCCTACAGGAGGCAGGTATTCAGGTAGGTTAAGTTACCAGAAAAGCAGCCAAAACTCTGTCCTACTGGAACTCAGACACTTGCAGAACAATTCCACTGCTACTGAAGTGTGACAAATCCGAGATACTGTGTATCCTGTAAATGAAGGTCAGGTTCTCCCTCTAGTCAGGTTGCATGTTTTGGTTAGTAGAGCCCAAGTGGAGATGAAGAGATTCTAAATGGGTTAATTTTTAGTTTTAGTTTAGGTGTTTGAGGATTAGTAGCAGAGTTTTACAGTGTGAGTATATATACTAAAATCTACTGTATCAGACATTTCACAGGGTTGGTTTGATGTGTGAATTCTGTCTCAACATCTGGGTATAAAAGGGGTGATATGTTAAAGCAACCAGTAAGCATCTCCCACAGTACACCATTCAGCCTCCATCATCTTGTGTATTACACTTTTTTGTCTGAGCACAGTGACTGATAGTCTTTTTTTTTTTTAACAATAGTAAAGAAAAATGCCAGCAACTAGAAGGTTAGCAGGACAGCCTATATTCTTTATTCTTGGAAACTGTACTGAAGCCATGGGAATTTTTTTTTAAATCTCCACCCTTTTCTATTTATTACAGATTTTACCTTCGATGAGCCCTTCTGTTGGTCAGCCCTTGCCCCTAAACATCAGCAAGCATTCCCATGAATACTTCTCCCATTACATTGCACTAGTCCCAGCTCTTAATGATTCTTGAGCTGTCACCTTCTTCCCGTGTAGCCTCTCCTCTCCTGGACTGCTTGCTTAGTGGCTTGGTCCAAAGCAGAGAGCAGCAACCATTGCATTACCTGGGTCACTAGGAACCAGAAACACTGCTTTCCACATGATTGAGAGACAGTAGACTCAGATATCCAGAATGACCAACAAGCCTTGATAGGCTGTTCTGGAAAAGTCATGTTCCAGGTAATGGGAGGAGACTCTTCCTGTAGAAGGGAATGTGACTCCAGAGTTCAGGGGTTTGGAAAACCAAGGTCTACCCAGATGGTTTTCGTTCCTTCCCAACTAGAGCACCAGTTCAGACAAGGACTTCTAGGCATGGCATTTGAGAATTTGGTCTCCTTTATAACCTTTATAGTCCCTGGACCTGATTTTGAGCACATTTTGCTGCCTGTGCACTGGATGCATCTAAATGTTTCTGGGACATCTGAGATAACAGTGGCTAAACAGAATCTGCCTTTTCTTCATCCCATTTGTGTGTGTGTGTGTGTGTGTGTGTGTGTGTGTGTGTGTGTGTGTGTGTGTGTGGTGTGTGTGTGTGTGTGTGTGTTTTGGGTTTTATTTTGTGGCGGCGATTCAAGACAGGGTTTTCTATATAAACGCGCTTGCTCTATAGACCAGGCTGGCCTTAAACTCTGCCTCCTGACTGCTGAGGAGATTAGAGGCATGTACCACCGCCTTTCTTTATCCCAATTTTTAAATTGTGAGTGCTGGTGCCCAGAGTTCTTTACTAGGGATGTTTCTGGGTCAGGTTTGCTATTTGGACTTGTCACAAATCCTGGAGATTTGGTTTAAGTACTTGGGAGGTGATCCCAGGAAGGACAAAGGCATAGGATGAGGGGTGGGAAAGAAGAATGTTAGCACTGGAGAACACCTTGCTCGGTCCATCTGGGGAGTGAGGATGGGAATGTACCCTCTTTATGGGGATGAGGATTGTGCCTGGATTGCTAAACCTAGGCATTAATTGGACCTGGGCCAAACAAAAACAAACATTCCTGGACTAGGTCTTTGCAATTCAATGTCAAGCCCATTTATTGCACATGGCTTTTTGTTGTTGTTGTTGTTAATTGCAGGGTTTTCTGAGTGTCACTGACTTCATGTACCTCACTTTGTAGACTCAGCTGGCCTCAAACTCACAGAGATCCTCTTGCCTCTGCCTCCTGCGTGCTGGGACTAAAGGTGTGCACCACCACTGACTGGATATAGGTTTTATTTAATTTTTTAAAGACAGGGTCTTGCTATAATTATGACTGGCCTTGAAATCTTGATCTTAGTGCCTTCATTTCTTGGGTGCTTTTCTTTATGTTTTTTTTTTTGTTTGTTTTAGAGTTTGTTAATAGTACTTCTCCTAGCAATGACAGTGGGTGGGTGGGTAGGGGAGTGGCTCTTACAGACAAGTGTTAATGTTGCTAATCTCAGACTTGTAGGCTGCCTTCTGATTCCCTCAGACAACAGGAGTATGTGAAACCATCTAAAGCTATCTCCCACTGACACCCTTCTCCCTTTGGACTTGCAAAATACAAAACTACTTGCTAGGGAGGGGTCTAGGCTTGACCAATAGTAGAGTATCTCACAACTCTTGTTGCTGGTAACCTGCCTGTTTTGATGAGCCATTGTCCTTCTTGGTATGCGGGAAGAAGACCCAAGCTGGCTCCTTTGGCTTCATCTCTGTTGTTACTGATGTAAGTAATATATATATATATATATGTGTGTGTGTGTGTGTGTGTGTGTATACATATATATATATGTGTGTGAGTGTGTGTGTGTGTGTGTTTTGTGTCTGTATGTGTTTGTCTGCTGCAGTGTACCTAATAACCTCTCAGGAATCAAGGACTATAACCTGTAACTGTCAAAGCAAATCACAGCCAGCCTTCTGCTGCCTGCACTTTGAGAGCTGGGCAGCCTCACCCAAGTTTGTGCCCTTCAGGAGGCAGGGAAGGCAGACTGCCTAACAGCAGTCATCTGAAATACAAAACAAAAATGTTGCTCTCAGGCTCAGTGTATCTTTGTCTTCCCAGGGTCTAGCCATTCTGTTGCACCTGAGGTTCCTGCTGATTCCCTTTCCTTCTCCCTCGGGGCTACCCCATAAATAATGACACCATATCCTTGTTTCAGCCTGCTTCTCCTGGGTTTGACAGTTTGAGTTTCTGGCACACACTTTCCACCACACACACACACACACTATGCACACACACTCATATATGAATGATATGCTGGGCCTTGTCAGCTGACATGGTGTTGAGCAGTTTTACAATATTCATAATAAAACTGGTCTGGAATTTTCCTTCCTTGGTAAACATCTGTTACTTGAAAGCTGCCAACAATGGTTCTGAGCCCATAAATAACTGAAAAAAAAAAAAAAAGCTTGATCTCTGATCATATTCAGCAAAACCCTGAACCAGTGTTTATAATTGCAAACAGTGATCTGAAGTAATCCATTTTAAGAAAAGGACAGTAGAGAGAAAAGGGTGGGTGTGGTGTTTGTGAATAATGAACAAACTGTCTCTCTCAGAACAGCTCCCATCAATGTAGTCAAGCCTAAATCTCTTCTTTAGACTAAATGGGGAATTGTAGTGCGATATCCACCCTGCCTGCACCTGTTGCCCATTGGGGGTGGGGACAGGTGTGGACATGACCTTCAGGGAGTGGGAGGGCTGGGGATGGGGTGCCTGACCCCAGCTAGTGTTCTTACATACTGGTTGGAGACAGAGCATCCTGAAGCATCCTTGAAACTGGAACCTGTGGGCGATCATCTGTTTCTGGTGTAAGTGATTTCTCTCCGAATAAACATCCATCAGCCTGTTGCTTCCCAGATCCTTATTTACCACGATCGATTTTCAGCCAACAGTTGCATGACTGGGCTTTCTGCTGTTTGTGCGGGGTCTCTGTATAGCAAAAGAGGAGTGTCCTAGAGGTCTACAGTGTGAATTCAGTTATCTGTGATGTCTTGTAAAGTTCCTTTTAGTAAGCCACTGTCTGTTGCTGTTTTGGTTTTATATTTTCATTTTCTTGTGCTGGATAGCCTTACCCATATTTTTGGACTTCAAAATAACATTTTAGGCTTATTCTAGGGAGCATGGTGCTTGCTTTGGATGATTATATATTATCCTAAGTTTTTAATTGCTTTGTTTATCAGATCTTTTAGAGAATGCATATCCATTATAAGGAAATATCTGATGAGTTCTGGCAAATGTGAATCCCCACATAACTACTACCACAATTGGGAAATAGCATATCTATTTATCAATGCCCTGCTATAACTCTCCCAGATCTTGAGTCCTTAGCAACCAGTGGTCTGCTTTTTCTTTTGATAGCTCAATGTGTCTTTTTTTAGAATTCATATGATAATATCATAAGTTAGTTGTTAAACGTGGCTTCTTTCAATCAATAAAGTATATTTAATATTTAAGATCTGCCTGCATCTGAGTGGATGCCATTAATATACCTCGTTTGTTGTTGGGAAGTATCCAGTGTGTGGTCTATCATAGCTTGTTTATCTAACCAAAACTCAAGAGTATTTCCAACAATATTTAGTAAACTTCATACGTAAAAACATTTTTTTTATTTGCTTGAGTGCCTGTTGTGTGTCATTTCAGAGCCAGCATGAATAAAGTAATGTGTACATTCATGGAGCTGAAAGGGGATCTAAAATACAAATCATAGTAGCCAAACTACACAATTATATGCATTAGTTCCTATGGCTCCTCTAACAAATTGCACAGTCGATGAAAAACCTTAAAGGTAACAGAAATGTGTTCTTACTTACCAGAAGCCAAATACCTAAAACAAGATTTGGTAAGTTGGGTCATGCTGTGTTCTACGAGATGTGCCCTATGGGCCCCTCCCTAGTGGGTGCTGGGAGCCATCTGTTCGGTGACTTAAAAACCACATCGCTTGGAGCTTTGTTCTACCCTCACATCACATTCTTTTCAGTGTTTTCTTTTCTAAGGACACTTGTAATTGGATTTATTGTCCATACTAATCCAGGATGGTTTCATCTTAGACTCTCAGTTACGTCCAAGAAAAAAAAAAAAACCTTTGGGTTCTAGGTGTGACACGTTTTTAGGGCCCACTACAGAAATTCCTGCCAAGTGTTAAACAGTGGTAACAGGGCAGTAGAGATAATTAGAGGGTGGAGTGCTAGAGGACTTGTGCTCACTTCCAGTAAAGTGGTCAGAACAAGCCAGTGATGAACGAGGCGGACAAAAGCAGTGGGCAATGCTGTCTGAAGTCAAGAGAACCCACGTCGCAGGCACTGCCCGAGGTAGCCCTCACTCGGGAAAGACCAGGGAAGGGCATGCCTGTGGGACAACTGTAAGTACTCCCAGAAGCATTGATTAGGGACAGGGGTCTCACTGGGTACCCCTGGCTGGCTGGGAACCTGCTTTTTGACCAGGTGGACCTAAACTCCTGATGTCCATTTGCCTGTGTCTCCCAGAGCTGGGATTTTATTTTATATGCATGAGTGTTTTTTTTTTTAAGATTTTATTTATTATGTATAAAGTGTTCTGGCATGTATTCTTTCAAACTAAATATAGGCACCAAATCTCATTGTAGATTGTTGTGAGCCACCATGTGGTTGGTGAAATTGAACTCAGGGCCTCTGGAAGAGCAGTCAGTACTCTTAAACTCTGAGCCATTTCTCTGGCCTCATGTATGAGTGTTTTTGCCTCATGTTTTTGTGTACCCCATGTATACCTGGTGGTTTTGGGGGACCAAAAGAGAGTGTTGAATCCTCTGGATCTGAAGTTACAGATGGCTGTGACCTGCCATGTAGGTGCTGGGAACAGAACCCAGGTCCTCTACAAGAATAAAAAGTCCCCTTAACTACTGAGCCACGGGTGGGATTTTACTCTTAAGGACTGGTAGGCTTTTGCAGGTGGATATCCTTCGAATAATGAAAACTTGACAATAACATTAAATGTCTTTTGAGGCTAAGGTGATACAATAAGTAGCTGGGTTACACTAGAAGTGTTCAGGTGGGAAGAATGTCACTGAGACTCAGCAGACTGCAGAGTACATAGACCACAGCATAGGGTTCAGAGGTCCTGCCTCAGGTTCCTCAGAGCCCAGATGAAGAAAACCTTTTATTTGTGCCCACTTGGCCCTCCCTCTTTCCCACATACTTTCTCCAAAAGCACTCTCCTGACCTAATAGCATTGTGGTTCATCTGGGCTGTCAGTTTTTGTCATGGTTGTAACCTTAATGGGATCATTCACTGTATATACTCCACTAAGTCCCTGCTCCATCCACCCCTGGGTAGATTTCTGAGGATTCATTTCTGTTTTACGAGAGAAATCATTTGCTTGTTCTCATTGCTATATAACATTGTCTTATGCGAACAGCCTATCATTTAATCATCTGCTTTACTACTGATACCATTTGGAGTTTTTCCAGTTTGGGGGTAGAACAAAAAATTATATATCAGGGTGTGGTTCCGTGTGTATATTCGGCGGTAATGGATACTGCTCAGAGTCTCTCCAAGTTGCTATCTTGTTTCTGTGTATATTTTCCAGGTAAAACAGACTATCTGCTGTGTCTCACAGAGAGAATTAGGGTTAACTCCAAGTGTTTGCAGCTGGGCCACTGCTAGGTAAGGCTCGGTATCAGCTGGATTAGAAGCAAGGACTTGGGGGTGTAGGTAAAGAAGAGAAAGGTGGGAATTTTGTTCTATATAATCCTGAGATGCCAAATGAGGTATCAAAAAGTAGTAAACATTCAAGTCCCAAACTCAATAGCTTGGTCTGTATTAGAAACAAAGCAATAGGAGCATCCATGGAGGGAGTTTTAAGCCATGGCAGAGCCAGTCTCACCAGAAGTGAGTATAGATGAGAACACAGGATGCCCTGTCACCATGAAATCTAGGAGAAGGGAGAAACAGCAATGACAAAACAGTAGAAGCCTGTAAGGCTACAGGAAACCTCAAGCATCCTTAGAGGTATCTCATGAAGCACATCTGAAGGAGATATGTGTCCAGGCCACACAGGTCCAGAGGAAGACTGACAAGGTGCCCTATCAGTTAGACATGTGGGCAGGGCATTGCTTGAGACCATGCTAACTTTGGTATCTTCCCTTCCCCCCTCCCCCCAGTGAGAATTGGCCCTGGGTAACTAGCCGAAGTATAAGAGATATAGGGCTACCACTAGGGACACATGGGAATGAGCTCTAAGCAAGGACCTGAACACAGTAAGGGAGCTCACCATGGGATGTCTGCACAGAGGACACAGCAGTGCAAACCTGCAAATGTCGATGGAACAGCAGGTGGCATGCTGTGCCTGGAACTGTGAGCAGGGAAAATAGTGGGAAAGTTGGCCAGGGAAGCAAGAAGTGCCAGGTCACATAGCCTCTCAGAGGTCACTGCAAGTGTTTTTTGTCCCATTCCCGAAACAGAGAAGCTACTCAGTAGTTTAGGGCCAAGGTGACATATTTTGTCTTAATTTGATAAACTTCACTATCATGATTGTAGTGATGTGTCACATGACTTCCACTTTAATCTCCAGAGCACAGTGAGTTCTCCTGTTGCCCTAAGTCTTATCAGCATTGTGCTGGAGGTCTAAACCAGAACAGAAGGCTAGAAAACAAAATGGCCAGCGTTCATAGATGGTATGGCTTGGAGATGACAGGATTGTGCATGTTCAAGACTGCACTGCAGGGTTATAAAGGAGAGCCTGGCACTGCTAGAGCCTACCATACCACTTGGTGGAAGTTTCCATCTGTAGGAAAACTACACTTTGATTTGAGTGGCCTTTTTACAGCAAAAGTTGACACACTGACGGAAGCCCACAATCATCACAGAGGATGTAAGTTTTCTCTGTGACTGACAGATTAAACTCACAAAGGTTGGTGAGTGGAGCAACACATTGGACCCAGTAAATGTAGCATGCACACCCTCTTTGCTCAGTATCCCACCTTATAACCCAGCATTGGTGTGCTATCATGGAAATCAAGCCTAATGGCTGGTTCTAAATAAGTCTAGTTTTATAAAATCCCCAAATTCTATGTCCAGAGCAGTGAAAATGTACAGGTTATAGCTACATACAGCATGTATGACCAGTAGAAAATAAAGATGTTATAAAATTCAGATCCACATAAATCACTTGTATGTGGGAAGGTATAGTAGTGTCTTGCCTTGTTCCTGTGACCTAATACCTGACAGAGCAAAATAAAACCAACAACAGAAAAACACTTAAGGGAAAGAGGGCTTATTTTGGATATATAGTATGTCTTGGTAGGAGCGGCCTGGTAGCAGGGTGTGAATCCTTTCCATTGCCTCTGTAGTCAGGAAGCAAGTGAGGCCAGAGCATAAAACTTCAAGCCTGACCCTAGTGGTCCTCTTCCTCCAGCAAGACTCCACCTCCCAGGGGTTCAACAATGTTCCAGAACAGACTACTGAGGAGCAAAGTGCCCATCATACAGTCTATGGTGGCAGTTTACATTCAAACCACAGCAGAATAAAAATCCTGAAAAAAAGGTAATAAAATTCTAAAATCTGTGTTTTAAAAATTTAGATTATATAATCTCTGGGGGGGGGACTGTGTAAGGTTGAAGTGGATAGGGTGTATCTTTGAACCTGAAGGCTTTGCATTTTGTTGCCTGTGTGGTAATTATGTAAACACTTGCTTTGTTAAGTCATTCAACTTAATGTGACTTTTCAGAGGTTGTGACATGCCACAAGGAAAAGTACTACATAAATGAAAACAAAACAATAGCCATCAATAAAAAATAAGAAACTGTGTAGGTTATATATTAAGAAATGGAAACAAAAATCAGAAGAGAAACTGTGGAAGAGTATCATTCCTTGTAATACTACAGGAAATAGGTTTAAAAAAACTGCTCCTAGGTGGTTCTTGAGCTATTTCCAGGCAATGTGGCATCTCAGCAAGCAGGGGAAAGTTTTGGGCTCCTTGAATGCATGAGAAGAAATCTGTCTGGCATGTATAACAAAACTATCTTCAATGTAATTCAGAGTGATGGTGCACACTGATAATCCTAGCACTCCCAGGAGAGGGAGGGATATGCACCTCTCTCTCTCTCTCTCTCTCTCTCTCTCTCTCTCTCTCTCTCTGTCCCTCTCTCTTTACCACCTCTCTCCCTCCTTCCATTCCCCTCCTCCCCACTTACTTGATCTGAATTTATTTTGCAGAGGAAATTTTAAAAGTAGAAAAATCAGAAGTTGACAGTAAATGGTGGCAGTGATGATATTGGGAGATTGGAAAATGGAGGAGGGCTTCAGAAAGGAAAAGTTCAATGATATACATAAAGGTTAATAAAATGATCCCAGCTCTGAGAGAGGCAGGCAGATCTCTCTGTGTAGTGGCCAGCCTGGTCTAGAGAGTGAGTTCCAGGACAGTCATGGCTTATACATAGAAACACTGTCTCTAAAAACCAAAAATAATTGAAATAAGATGTGTGATAGGGGAAGTACTGGTAGGACTCTTGCTCCTGAAAATGGCAGTATATACCAGTTGCCATGACACCCTTCAGATGCCTGATACTTAGGGACAACCTATCAACCTCATTTTCCCCCTTGAGACAAGCATATGGAGATTTGGGATGTTGAGGTTATTGTTTTATTTTTTTTTAGACAAGACTGCTGTTAATCCCCTTTGGATGTGATTGTGATGATATCTTGCTTGTACAATAGGGCTGTCTGAGGGTCAGAGAATGGAGCTTGCCACAAACTAAACATAGAGATCTGGAAGTCTGTACAGACAGACAGGAAGTAAAGCAGCCCTGCAGAAACAGGATATAAGCTGGGAGAAACTGAAATTGCTCTCTTGTCTGCTGAGGCACTAAGGAGATAAGGTAAGGCGGTGGCTTGCTCCTTCTCTTTGTTGCTCAACATTTTCCTCTATATCTGACTCCAGGTTTTTATTACTTAGAACTATTAAGAGATCCATTTCATGTATGTGATCTCTTGATTTTCCTACTTTGACTTCCTGGTGAGTGCTGGGATAGCAGGTATGCACCATCTCTCCCAGCTTGCTCTTATTTGTATTTCAAAGTCTCACAAATGATTCTGATGTGCAGCCAAGTATAAAATCTAATATGCCCAGTTGGGATGCCTATGAACCGAGAGAGAGAAGGCCAGCCTATAATCACTAAGAGTACAAAAGTAGCACACCTACCTTGATAGTAACCAAAAGCTCTCTAATTGAACTTACCTGCTCAACAATATAGAAAGCTTGCCTGGTAGTAGAAACCTAGCCAATTACCCAAGGTTAGTTCACTTGTGGGTCTGAGAAGATAAATTACAACCACAACTGTACTAAAACAACATAATTCCTAACTACATTATAAATATTTGTTCATATACTCACATATATAAGAGTAGTCCTCACCCTCATCCGAGGAACTTCTTTTTTGGGTGAACCGGAAACCACTACAGAAAAACCACAACTAGTAAAATCCCGAATTGTGGGAAAACAATTCCAAGGAGTACATGTACAAAACAATTCCTGAAAGTAAGGCTTTGGGGGACTTTGCAGAAGGAGGGGTGGAGAGATTGTTAAGAGTCAGATGTTGGGTATGCTGTGAGAATGTGCCTCCTAGTACTGTCAGAATCTACACCTATAAATTCTCTCCAACATGACTTCCTAAGCACGCTGCTCCAGTGGACTGGAGGTAGCTCGCAAGGCTTCAACTCTGTACAACTCCAGGCAACCAAGGAATGCCCCAGAAATAGTCTTCTCCAGTGAAGGGCACACCAGTCGGTTTTCCAATACTAAGTGGTCAACACTAAAAATATAATAAAAGTAATACTATACAAACTAAGCATGTTGTATTTAAGAATGTATATGTGTGTGCATATTTACTTGTGTTTGTGTGTGTATGTAGCAAACATTGATAGAAAAAAAAGGCCATGAATTCTAAAGCTAAAGGAGGGGGTATATGGGAGGGCTTGGAGGGAGGGAAGGGAAGGAGAAAATGTTTTAAATATATTGTAATTTCAAAAACTAACATTTTTTTTAGGCCAGTATGTTTTTAAGATCTCAACATGGATGTAAAACTACTGGTATTCTTTAAAGTGAACCTGAGAGTCTGTACAAGCCTCCCCCTCCCTACACACACACACACACACACACACACACACACACACACACACACAAACACACACAACATGATGCCCACATTTTATGACAGACCACATTTTGAGGATTCAGAGGTGAAAGGAATCCAATATACTTTGAACCCTGAGCATGTGAAACAAAGCATATGTGTTTCCTGGCAACGTGGGACTCATAATTTCGCTGTTGTGAGATGAGAGAGCAAACACACCAGCCAGGCAGGACTCAGTGAGACTCCTTGGGGCTCACTAGTGGAGCTAACATGGCCCCAATCACATTTTGACCCTGGAAAATATTTCCACAGTGTTCCAGCCATTTTCCCTAGCAGACCATGCCTTTGAGTTAGTCTTGATTCTTGTTCCCATCAAAAATAGTTGAGGTGAAGGAGTAAATTTAGCCAAGACCAACAAAATCTCTGAAGGCCTCACCATGGTTCTCTCAGTCCCCTGTTTCCATAACATGTGGCTGGGTCTTGCCAAACCCATCTCGATCAGCTGGTGGTCATGGTGACCAGCCAGAGTGTTTTCTAAATAAGCTTATTCCTGACTCTGCTTGAACTGACTTGGAAAATATATTTGTTCCATTTGGGCCTTTCTGAGCAAACAATGTCCACTTTGTGTTGTGTATACCACCTAATTATTTCAGATCACACAGCGTCAATTCACAGAAAATGATCCAGGCTACTTATTCTCTTTTCCCAGTTGTCCTTTGGGGCGAGTATACACACAAAGGAACACACTATAATGAAGTTACCTTAGTTGAAGTCTTACGGAGCCATGCATTTTTATCTCTGTATGTTAAAGAAATAGATGTGAAATAGACAAATGAAATCATCCTTAGGTTAAGTCACCTTGCCTTTATTTAGAAATTAGTGCACACCTAGTGGTAACAGTGTAGGTATGTGAAGAGAAGCTGAGATTACCTTGTGGTCCTGGCATGAGCTTAGCCGGGAAGAAGGATACTCCTCCACCCTTCCCACATAACAAAAAAAAAAAAAAAAAAAAAAAAAAAAAAAAAAGAAGGGTTTACTTTGTTTCTGAGTATATTTGAGAGTAGATCCATTATAATTTTGACCTAGATATCATTACCACCATATTCCTTTGTAAAAAAAAAACATAAAATAAATAAAGGCATAAACGGAGTGATGAACAGAGGCTACTACAAATGTAGGCTACTAATTTATATAAAGAGTTGGTGGCCTGTAGACCTAAGAGGTTTTAAAAGTTGTTAGTAGACCTTGAGGGTATGTGTAAACAGAGGAAGGGAGGGAACATGGAGGAGAAGGAAATCTATAAGTAATTCCATGAAGAGGAAGGTGAGTTTCTGAGGCGCAGAAAGAAGTGAGAGCTCATGCTGAAGATAAAAGGAGAGGAAACTGCAGATGGGAGAGAGTTTCCCCTTAGCCATCTATGTAATTATTTGGGACCTTTGCTAATCAAGTAGTGGGATAAGAGATGTGGGAAGAAACATTTGAGGCACACAGAGATAATATGACCCAGAGCCACAGGTCAACACCTGTATCGGAGATGATTAATAAAGGAGCAGGGCCCTGCTGACATCTTGTACCTGGGCTTGCCCAAGGATCCAGAGCTCTTGGGGTTTGTACTGCAGAAGGAATGGGGGAAATGTGGGTAGGAGCAAGATATGTAAACTGTTTGGTCTAGATAGAGAGGAAAACTTTGGAAAAACAGGGAGGACCAGAAGCAGAGTTTGGTGAGACAGCAGAACCTGGATGGAGCTCATGAGAAATAAAGGTGGAATAGGAGCCCAGGTCTGATGAAGGCACATGACTTTCCCATCCTCTGGTGATTGTTGCTTCAAGGGATGGAGTCACCTTTGATACATGTGACCTTCCTGGCAGAGGATGAGGAGCTGTAGCTCTGGAGAACCCTGACATACATGTCCTTGGTCAGCACCCAAGAGGGAGCAGAGGCGAAGAGAAAGTCACATCCTTTTCTGAGGAAGCAGTGCAGCATGCAACATAGGACTCCATCCCACACAGCTGCCTGCAGTCTAAGCATAGAGAGGAATGCTGCATGGCAGGTGTTATCACTGAACTTCCAGGCCAGGACTGCCTAGTGGAAATTGTACAATGATGTTCTGTGTCTTTCCAGTCCACACACAGAAGCCACCAGCTACAAGTGCCTAAATGATTGCCATAATTAACAGTGAATCCCAGGCTCTTTCTTGACAAAAAATAGGCTGAGCTGCAAGTTTGTGGTGCTGAGGAACACTTGGCAAATTAAATTCCAAATGAAGATGCGATGTACGCTAGTTACTGTAGTAAGGCTACCCTGGACGTAATATCAAAATTCTGGACACTGTAAAAATGTGGGCAGCTTCTGAAAAGATAAGAGTAAGTAGTGTGAGACATATGACCCAGGAAATACAGGAGACGAGCCATTTTAAAATTCTTAATATCTATCTAAAATTACATAAGAAAAACAATAGCTTCATATACAAAGTAGTATCAATGTTTCAGTTTTATTTTTAAAAATTTTTATTTATTAAATGTGCATGCATTTGTTCCTGAGTGACAGGAGCCTTCAGAACCCAGAAGAAGGTATGAGATTCCCTGTTAAATAAATTACAGATAGTTGTGAACCACCATGTGGGTGCTAGGAATTGAACATGGGGTCATCTAAATGCACTTAACCACTGAGCCATCTCTTGGTGCTCCAAGCCCTGCAGAGCTGCATTTGTTCTAAAAAGTGAATTGTATGTATTTCTTCGAGACTGTGGCTGATATGTCCTATTCATCCTTAGAGGTAGGTTTCTCACCTGCAGCAAAATGCTGTGTATTTTTAGACTTAAGAGTTAACACTCTGTTTTCTAGAACCCAGGTATGCAAGGGTCAAATTCCTCAGGGCTCAATTAAAAAAAAAATTCCTCAGGGCTCAATTTAAAAAAAAAATCCTCAAAGCTTTCCAAACAATGCTAAGGAGTGAGTTTGGACTTTATTTTGTGGGGAACTAGAAGCTTGAGATAGTAGTTAGGGAACAATGGAAATCACCAAGATGAGCAAATGATTGAAAGCTGCATGGCCTTCATATTAATAAGGTAAGAATATAGAATCCCGGTATGCACTTAGTGGCCCACACCCATGCAGTCATGGCCCCTTCTTCTCCTCTTTAGGAAAGTGCATAACATGAACTTCAGTGTTGCGATTGTCATAGATGCTGTAAAAGTAAAGTCTGAAGAAAGTGTTCTCCCACAAGCCAGAGTAGGCTCCTCTGAGCAATAAAGCTTGTCTGAAAACTCTGCTTCTGAGACACCAAGCACCCAAAGAGAAACAAACACCTCAAAGAGCTGAGTTCTCTCTAACGCCCAATCCTCTACAGAGCTCTGAGTAACCAATTAGGGCATGTGGAAGGATTTTGAGAATTTGTTTTATTAAATACAGTCTTTGCTGAGGAATAAGTTGTATAAATTATCTAAAGCAGAAGTAAAAGTTAAAAATCATTTCCAGTTATTTGCTACTCTTTACTACCAGCTAAGCTCTTGTAGCCACCCATGTCACTGTACCTGCATGGTGAGAACTCAACATGATGGTTTGCCACTAAATGTCTTCTCCCCAAACTGCCAGCTGATATGTTGGAACCTCAAAATAGCCTAAAGTTGAGGTATTTGCACAGAAATTTACCAGCAGATGAGAGATTTTTCTCCAAAAAAAGGTAACATACATCTGTCAGCCTACCATTAATGTTCACACAGTGCATCACTCTCTCTGTGTAGAGGTCCCCCATGACCATACTCTTTGTAATTGTAGTAGTCCATCACTCGATGAATCATTTCAGATAAAAGTTACCAAGTGCATGTTTAGTGTTGTGTGGTGATGTGACTACTTTATTTGCATTTACTTGGACTGGGTGATTCTTTATACTACACACACACACACACACACACAAACCACAGAGACACACACACACACACCACAGAGACACAAATGCAGAGGATTTTCACTTACTGGGCCTCACATATTGGGATGGTTTCCCAAGGCAGCTAAGACCAGATGCTGGCCTGGTCCCTGGGGGTAAGGACTAAAAGAAGGGCATTGCCACCATTGTACCAACAAATCCCATGGTAACTGTCCTGGGTATCTTTCTGAGGTGTCCAGTTCCTAAATGTCACTATGTGGCTAAGAACCCTATAGGAGAACTGATTTGTGATACCCAAAACATAAGTATATAGCTAGAGTCAGCAACAGCTCTTTTATACAAACTATTCACCATCATGCCATTTAGGTAGACCCTCTACCAGGACGGCTGGGGCTGGAGATGGCTCATTGGGTAAAAGGTCAGGGACAGTGGCACATGACTATTTCTCCCAATACTGAGGAGAGGGAAAATATGAAGACAGGAGGATCCCTGCGGTGCATTAACCAGCCAGCCTAGCAGAATCCTTGAGAACCAGGTTTGGTGAAGGGCAGTTTCTAGGCAGTAACTCATTCACTGCTGAGATTAGTTTTGCTAAGGGGTTGACTCCTCAGGAATATATTCATGACCTTGGACTTGATAGGGAAGAAGTTTTGCTTTTTGTTGTTGTTTGGGTTTTTTTCTTTTATTTTGTTTTTGTTTGTTTTTTTGTTTTTGTTTTTTGAGACAGGATCTCTGTGTAATCACTATGTTAAACCAGGCTGGTCTTGAACTCACAGATTTTCCAGTCTCCCAAGTGCTAGAATTAAAGGCATCTACTACTCCCCTGGTAGGAAAAGATTGTGTAAAGTAAGACAAGAGGGGAATAATGGTCATGAAGACAACTTTTTTAAAAAGATTGATAGATTTGTTTGTTTTTAATATTTATTTTTATTTTTTGTATATGTCTGTTTGTATATACAAGCACATGCATATAGGTGCTGTCAAAAAAAAAAAAAATCCATTAGATCCCCTACTACACCTGGAGTTATAGTTGGTAGTGAGCTTGCCATATGGATGCTGGAAACTAAACTCTATTGTTTCTGCTTACTTGTTTAATTTTTGAGATAGGGTCTCCAATAACAGGCTATCCTTGAACCTGCTATGTAGCTGTGTATCTGAGGATGACCTTGAACCACTAATCTTCTTGCTTCTACCTCCCAAGTTCTGGGATTATAACTATACACCACCATACATACCCAGTTTATGGAGAGCTAGGAATAGAGCCCAGGGTCTCATGCATGTTAGGAAAGCACTCTGAACACGGAGCTACATACATCTCCAGCACAAATTGACCTTTCTTGAAGTTATGAATTCTCTCCAATAGAATACACTTAAAATGGGCCAGAAAGGCAACACAGTAAGAAATGAAACTGTTGGTATATATAGCAGACATAGGGCCCGTAGCCAAAGTAGGGAAACAAATGCAAATCAGTAGAAAAAGACAGCCCAGTAAAAACCGATCAAGGTCTCAGGCAGACATTTCAGAAACCCCGGGCTCTTTTGATGGCCCAGTGAGCAAGTGGAAAGGTTGCAGACTTGTCAGTTGTCAGGGAAATCAACAGGCAAATGGAAACATCACTGCACAGTCATAAGTCTACACAAAAATTTAAAACTGGAACGGCAGGGCCAGTGAAATGGTAAGGTCACTTGCCTGGCTCCCACAAATTGTCTCTAACTTCAACTCATGCTATGGCACCTGCTCCCAATAAATGCTTCTTTAAAACACACACACAAACACACACACACACACACACACACACACACACACAAAGAGAGAGAGGGGGGGAGAGAGAGAGAGAGAGAGAGAGAGAGAGAGAGGAACATGCTAGAATGTACACACTAGTTCTGTTCATAGTAACTGCAAACTGGAACAACACAAATATCCATCAGTGATAGACTGGAACTAGGCATGGGGGGAAGCAGACAGGGTTGGGGGTGGGGAAACATATAATCTGAAGCTTAAGTAGCCTGAGTGCCTTCTGCTGTATTGTGCCTGCTTTCTTTACTGTTTGAAGGTGAATAGTTCTGGGATAGGTAGTTTAAGCTTGTTGGGGTGGGGGTGGAGTAGTAGGGATTTGTTTTTGTTTTCTATTGCAGATGAAACTGTCAGAGGTGTTAAATGACTTGCCCCAAGTCAGAGAGCTTAACCAGTGGTGGAGTGGAGACATGGACCCAAAGTCACTCAGCAATAGCATGAAAATCTTAGGTTTCCGCCTAGCCTAGGGCCTAGCCTAGGGAATGAGACTCTGTAGCTTGCACAGGCTGTCTGGAGCCTGAGCTGCAGCACCAGCAGGTACCTGGCAGTGTCAGGGAACCTGCTGTCCCCTTGTGGCAGGACAGGCGCCTCACCCTCTACTGAGGTGGAAAAGTGAGCAACCTGCAGATTGAAAATTTAAGTCCCCAACCACAAGTTGAAACACAAATCAAAAGGGTTGTGAGTTGCTTCTTTACTTTTTATTAATAAAGAAAAAGATTGGTTTGTGGATGTGGGGACTTATTTTGGGTTTGAAATTATAGAAGGCAGGGAAAAAACAAATAATCCCACACACAGATACTTTGTTTCTTGGTCCTGCTGTTGTTTTGTTTTTACAATGTTTTCTCTGACAGGGAGTTGAAGGGGTACAACAGACAGCTGCAAACTCACCATGCATTCCTGTTAGTGGAACAACAAGCAGGGAACTCCTGGGACTCAGACCCGGACCTTCCTAAGGTCAAGTACCTTTCTGAAGCCTGTATGGCATGAAGTCTCAGCATGTATTTAAAACAAAATTCCTCTCCAACTCCATTTCTCTAAAGCCTCGTCTAAAGTACAAGTCAGCATTCTGAGGCAGAAAATAACGTGATCACTGCCTTTTAATAAGATCACAATGTTAACAACATTCTAAGCCCTTCAGAAAAGGGGGGTTGGTTCAATAAATTGTGGAACATTCACCTAAGGGTGCCCTTGACAGCCTTGGAGGTAAAGTTTTAATAAGATTTTATCATATATTAAGTGGAAGGAGAGGAAGTCAGATTCAAAACTGGTAACATTTTAAAGCAGTTGTGCTTAAAATCATGCATGGAATGGATAACTAAAAAAGTATTCTAAAGTGTTTACAGTAGTTCCCTGGGTGGCTCTTGTTTACCTAATAGCATGTGTGTGTGCACCTGGGGGAATTAATCAGCCCTTTCTTCTCACCCTCACAACTTTGAAAGATGCTAAACTGGTATATGACAAATTTCAACCTGTTCAAGAAAATTCCAACCCTCCCTCATCCTGTTACTCTATCCAGACCAAAATCAAGTCAACAAAGGGTTAAGCTATAGATTTTTAAAAGGTCATTCTTAATTATCTGTCTCCTTTATTATAATTTTGAAAGGCCCCCATGAGACCCCAAGAGTTTGGAGCTTATCAGGGTGAAAGTCCCTTGCCCCCAAGAGACAAGACCAGACCACTGGATGCAAGTGCAAGAGGTTATTTATTGTTTACACAGGTACCTGTGGATGCTTCAGTCTTTCTGGGACTGAAAATGCTGAGGTTAAAACTCAGGCAGTTTATATAGGGTTGGGGTGGCAAGAAGCAGGCTTACAGAAGCAGAAGCATGGTTACAGGGATTTCATTGTTTCATCTAATTGTAGCAGTTGTAGTTAATCAAGGACAGATGGTTATATGAGGTTGGGCACAAAGGATACAAAGAATTCAGTTATGACTATCTCAGCATCCAGGATACCGTCCTGCTGACCTTGCTTTGGTCCAAGCTGCAGACCACAGATATCTGGTTGGTGCTGGAATAGAACAGCACCTGGTTCCCTCCTGTACTTTTCACATAACTTGACATTGGCAAATTAGTAAGAGTAATTTAAACAAGCAATCAGCATAGTGGGGGTCTTTCACTATCCTATGCAATTCATGTTCAATCCAGTCACTAAGCTCCTCCCTTCTCCAACTGCCAGCGAGTTAGGAATCCAACTTCCTATTAGGTACCTTCTTCTCCCTACCTTGGCTGTGTTTTGTTTTGTTTTGTTTTGTTTGTAAGACCCTCAGAATGAGTAGTCTCATAATTTCAGTCGGTACCCCCAAGAACTCAATGTGTAGTACAGCTGCTGCAACACGCAACAGGATTTAATGAACAGGAAACATTTGAGCAAATGGGCTCCTCCAGCAGGCAAGCTAGAGATAAGCCGCCTCCCCCCCTCCCTCTCCCCCCCACAGGTGTTTTTTATAGGCAAACCCACAAGCTTAGGATGGGGGTGGGGCCTTCTGTCTATTGAGTATGTGACTCTTTCAGGCCAGATGGTCTCGCTATTAGGGTCAACAGACATTAGGGCCTCAGAGTGTGCTAATTAATTTTGTCTGGGCAAACTGGAGTTGCAGCTATCTCTTTGTTTCCTAAGGACCCTATTCACCACCTGCTAACTCACAAGAAAGGAGGGGCAGTGTGAATTCTTGGTATCTTGTTATCTCCCTTGTGAGGGGAAGTTAGCAAATTCCAAGGAACAGATGTTGGTTTACAGGTTAGTCCTTCATTTCAAGTGAGGGGTTTCTTTAACTTTACTTTTTTTGTCTTTCAGTTTAGTTGGAGAACTTTCTTGTTACCATATTGTGTTTGTCTTTCTGACTCTCCTTACCTGTAAAATCAGATGAGCACTTGGTCATGGACACTGGGAGCTTTAGACTTTCTCTCTCACTCTGATCATCCAGTCCTCCAGTGCAGGGAAGCCAGAGGAAGAATCCCATTAAAAACTTACTAAATGAATGCAGCCAGAGCTGCAATGAAAGCCATACATTCGGACTAAGAAGGTAGATCAGTGGATTAAAGCACTTGCAGTGCAATGGTGAGGGTCAGTTTGGATACCCAGAACACAGGCAAACATCTGGCAGTTGTAAGAGTCTGCACTCAGGAAGCAGAGAAGATCCTTACAGCAAGCTGTGTGGCTTCACCAGCCCATCAGAGAACTCTGAGCTCAAATAAGAGACCTTAGCTCAGTAAACAAAGTGGAGACTGATGAAGGAAGACACCCACCATCAACTTCAGACTTAGTAAACGTGTGCACGTGCATACACACACACACACACACACACACACACACACACACACACACATAAAGTCAATAATGGGAGATGCTGAAGGCACTCCCACACCACTCTGGATCCATAGTAGTCAACTTCCAGCAAGTTATTAGTATCACCCAAACCCATGGTAAGGATGGACCAGCTACAAAAGCAAAACTGTCGATGCTAGAGCACTGTTTCTCAGCCTCTAGGTCACAACCCCTTTGGCAAACTTCTGTCTCCAATATCAAAATTACAGTTAGGTAGCAATGAAAATAATTTTATGGTTGGGGGTTACTATAGCATTGTAAGAAGTTTGAGAACCAATGTTCTTGAGTATAAAGGAAGGATGTAAGATGTCTCCGGACACAGATGCAATCATGCCAGTTAACAAGGAGTTTGTTTATAAACCGCCAAAAACCTGGAATCCAGTAGACTGTAACTGCTTCCTTCAGCCAGTCCTGAACACACAATGTTAATTCTAAGGGTTATGTTCCAGGTGTCCCTACTCTCTGCATGACTCTGTTGCTTCAACCCCTACAACAAAGAAGAAAAAGAAAACCAACAAGGAGGCTGAAGGAATTTTACCAAATCACACTTTCAAAAAAGTCAGCAGACCAAAGACCAAGGTATTAAGTACTTCCAGCTTCAAATGTGCTGAATTCCAACCAATGTGTGAAAACATACATGCACATGCATGAACAGTGTGCTTGAATGCATGTAAAATGTGTGGGAGAAAGGCAGCAGTCATGTTACTGAAGAAAGATTATAGATTATGCATCCCCCCTCTTAATTATTCTCTAGATGATATTTGAACAAGGGGAAAATTAGAGGGCATTTGACTCCATAGAGTGTCATCATTCTCAGAGTTAATGTTCCATTCCTCTTTAATGCTTCCCTTCCTTCCCCTTCCCTCTCTTCCCCTCCCCTTTCCTTCATTTCCTTTCTTTTCCTTCCTTTGCCATTCCTTCCCTTTCATTTCATTCCCTTTTCTTTCCTGTGCTTTTAGTCCCTTTAATTCTGCCAATTCTCAAAATGTTAATTTTTTTTGAGACAGGGTTTCTCTGTGTAATAGTTCTGGCTGTCCTGGAACTGACTCTGTAGATCAGGCTGGCCTCAAATTCAGCAAGGGCTGGGAGTAAAGGCATGTGCTACCACCACCCAACCAGGATCTGACTTTTTAAACGGGGCCTGTTAAGACTGATACTTCCAGTTCACAGACCATACCTTGGAAGAAGATTCAGGGTTATTCAAATGTCCCCATTCTGTCAGATTCTGGGGGTTTAGCCTGCCACCCTGGGTCCTAAATCATAGCATTAGCTTTCCATCCTAGTATAAACAGTCCCACTGTGGCTGGCTCCAGAATGCCACATAATTGCAGGGTGAAAGCCTAGAAAGAGGTGAGGATGGCTAGGTGTGTGAGCTGCACCAGAAAGGCTTGTATACACCACTGGAGTGAAGCTCTATGGTGACCATGGCTCAAATGAACATTCAGCCTGGGCGTGGCACACACCAAAATGTCCAGGAATGGATGGGGACTCACCCTACAGTGTTTACTTAAGAGTGTATGCACACACATTCAGGCTGTGTCTTGTTCTGTTTCTGCAGTTCTGGGTAGAACAGAACCCAAGCATCAGCGAGCAGGCATTAAGCCTCTACCTAGTATGTACAATTCCCAAATTGAGATTCCAGGTACGAGGCCATAAAGTTGTGGTCTAGGCCATAGAAGTCCCCTCTGCTGCTCTTCCCTGGCATTTTCAGCATCAGTCCTGGTAACAATCTACTCCACTGGGCTTCATGCTGTAGAACATTTTCTACAGATGTTCAAGGCAGTCTTTAAGCACTCCCAGGATTGACCTTGTCTGTTACAGAGGAAAAACATGCCCAGGAACCAAAGGTGACTTCAGGAGGAGTAAGGAGATTTAAACCATCCCTGTCTCCAAATTGGGACTCTGTGAAACTCTGCTTCTATATTTAACATGATAAATGCTAGAGCTCCTCTTGAGGCTCTCTCAGTCAGGGCTTTGGGTGAATATTGGAAGGGGCCTGGCCAAGAGCTTATGTGTCCTCTGTGCTCTCTTTTAAAGGTCCCATGTACCTTTTGTTCCAACCTCTTCTCTAGTTCTGCCCTTCTCTGAGTGAACATAGGAATATCTGATGTCCTCCCTCTATCTACGGACTTGGTCCCCTCACATCTCCTGGAAACCTCATTCTCCCCAAATCAGAAGTATCACATGCAGCCTTTCTAGGTACCTAGGCTAAGCCATCTCTCCTCTGTGGTGATGGGTGTGGTAATGGGTGTGGTAGAAAGGATAAGTGACAAGTCTCAGTATCCATGGGTTGATAGCGAAGCCTCCATTCTCATACATGATAGAATTACTAGTAGCTGTAAGTGTGTGTGGGGTTTGTGTGGGTGTGGGTGTGTGAGCATTCCCCATGTTCCACCCCCAGAAGTCCTAAACCTACGGAGTTTAAAAACTTCCCCATAGGATTGTTCACAGTCAGTAATCACTGTCTTAAATTTTGTTCTTAGAAGAAGGGGAATAAAACAAAAATCAGTCACAAGGCAAGACTTATATTATGGGTGAGCTAGCAGAGATGGAGACTATATTGGGGCAAGAAGGAGCAAATGTATAAACATCCTATGCACAGAGCAGGTGGAGCTTTCACAGAAGGCTGTTTACTGAAATGATTGAAGAAGGACTTGTGTATGAAGGAGCCCAGAAAGCCTGTGTCAATGGCATTATTTAAATGAGCATATCAGATAGAACTAAGGGCAGAATACTCCAAGCAGAGGGAACTGTGGAAAAAGCATAGAGAGCATGCATACATGAAGCAGAGACCAAGGTAGTGGTAGGAGTGGTGAGAGAAGTAGGTCCTTAAGGGTTCCTTATTCACAGGCAGACGAAGAAGAAGAGGAGGAAGAGGAGGAGGAGAATAGGAGAAAAAGAAAAGGAGGAGGAGAAGAAGTGCTTTGCTTTTTACTCTTGAGGGCAAGGCCAGGGTTAAGCAGGAGAGTGGTATTGTCATCACTGAGGCACACAGGAGGATGGTGGCCAGAGAGTAAGGGGATAGTGGGTGATGGCGGGGATAGAGAAAGGGCTAGAAGAGAAAGCTTGAAGCTTTAGATCCAGGTGACCAGGGACAGTAAGAAAGGCTTCAATTTTCCTCGCCTGTGCTTTTGCTGTTTGTTGCTAAAGCATGAATCTGAGCCAAACCCAAAGGGAACCTGGAGAGTAAACTGAAGTGGGAGGAGGTAAGTAAATAGAACTAAGGAGTAGTATGGATGGAGCCCTGCATCCAGCGTTTACTTGCAAGTAGCTCTTCAAGTGTTCCCCCATCAAAGCAAGCTCCAGGGTAACCCAGGGTGTGTGTCTTAAATCAAGAAAGTGTAGGCCTCAAGAAGGAAATCAGGCTAATGGACACCTGCTGTGGGTTTTGTAGACAACTAAGGTATGTAAGTGGAGGGGAGACCAATATTCAGAAAACATGAGTCGACTTCATGTAAGCCACTAAATTTGGGTTCTCTCTCTCTCTCTCTCTCTATGTCTCTCTGTCTTTGTCTCTCTCTCTCTCTCTCTCTAGATTCCCAAAGGGATAGAACTCAGTGCAAGGCCTTGGCCATAGTGATAAATGTCACACAGAAATGAGTCTATCTTCCAGTGAGACCCTTGGGTTATGCAAACAGGGTACTGCTGTGGCGGTTATAAAGATAAGTCATTGCACACTCCAAATAAGCTATTGTATGAGTAGGAATTCTGGAAAATAGAGAAATTCATGAAGAATAAAATTCAAACTCAGGGTCTAATGGTGAGGTTTAGTAGTAAGACAATGACTTAGCATGAATGAGGCCCTAGGTTGAATCCTGCACACACACACACACACACACACACACACAATCAACAACAAAAAACCCTGAAATTCTGCTACCCAGTGATAATAATAGCTCCTATTTTTTTATTTTAAAAATGAGAGCTACATTTTACATTTCATTTGATGCTTTGCTCTTAAAATTAACCTAGCCTAGTTTGGCCAGCAAAATGGCTCAGTGAGTAAAGGCTCTTGCTGCCAAACCTAATAACGAGTTCAATTCCCAGAATCATATGATAGAAAGAGAGAACCAACTCCTGAACACTGTCCTCTGATATTTGACTCTGTACATATGACTTGGCATACGTGAGAAAACACCTGGTCAGGCATGATGAGTAATAGCAATCACTTAGCTGAGGCAAAGAGATTTTAATTTCAAGACCAGTCTATGGTACAGACTGAGATCCTGTCTCAAAAAAATAAGATAAAATGAGAGAGAGAGAGAGAGAGAGAGATAAAAGAAATGAAGGAGGAAAGAAAGGAAGAGACAATAGAGTGGGGGAAAACTTTTGTAATAATTTTCAAAGTCATATCCTATTATTTAAAAATATAAACTTAATGGCTCAATAGCATTCCATTTATAGAGGTAACAACACATTTAAGCATTTTCCAGTTGTGGAAGCTAATTTCTTTAAAATTTGACACTTTATTATTAAATAATTAAAAACTTCTAGTGGAAGAGTTGGATCCATTTATAATCATTATCACACTATATTTGCTGATTTATTATTATTATTATTATTATTATTATTATTATTATTGAGGCAGGGTTTCTCTGTGTAGCCTTGGCTTTCCTGAAACTCACTCTATAGACCAGACTGGCCTCAAACTTAGATCTGCCTGCCTCTGCCTCCTGAGTGCTGGTAGTAAAGGTGGGTACCACCACCTATTGACTATTGGTTATTTCATGTTCTTGCTGTTTGATTGTTGCATTCTGATCTCTTATAATACAAAATATAATTGCTTCTCTCTCAAATGATTACAGGTTTTAAGTTCCCATTTTACTCTTCTAATAATTAAATTTTTGAAAAATTGTTCATTTCCTTCATCAGCATCATGAATGAAATGTTATCTTTGATATCACCCTTTGTAGTTCAAACTTTTAACACATTAGCATTCCATTTTATATTGTTATAACTGAATAGCACCCAGTGAGTAATATATAAAGCACAGGCATGTGTTCAGCTCATCAATCTGAAGGCTGAACATTCTGAGAGTATGATGCCTGTATAGGCTACTTTTCCCATTGCTACGACTAATGCTTGACAAGGGCAACTTAAGGAAAGAAGATTTTGGCTCACAGCTTTAGGGTACAATGCTTCCTGGCAAAAAAGTAATGGCACAATGCAGCTGTTTTCCCTACTACCACCCTACCACCAACACTCTCCCATATCTGTTTGCGTGCACACACACACACACACATACACACAGTTGCATATTCACAATTTATTTATACACATGTATGTAGAGGCCAAGAAGTCAACATTGTGTCTTACTCGATTGCTCTCTAGCTTATTATAAAAAATTAAAAAAAACATTTATTTTTATTTTATGTCAAGGAGAGTTTTGTCTACATGTATATCTGTATGTATAAGCCTGGTGCCCATGAAGGCCAGAGAGGGTGTTGGATCTCCTGGATCAGGAGTTACTGATAGTTGTTAGCTGTCATTTAGGTGCTGGGAATTGAACCCATATTGTTTGCAAGAGCTGCAAGTACTCTTTAACCACTGAGTCATATCTCTAGCCCTTTTGAGACTGAACTCACCAATTCTGCCAGACTGACTGGCCAGCAAGCCCCAAGGACTTACTGTCTCTGACTCCTCAGTGCTGGGATGGAAGGCATAATCAGTTTTTTTCTGTGGGTGTTGGGAATCAAAAATCAGGTCTTTACATGTATAGGGCAAGCCTTTTACAAACTGAAAGTCTCCCTACCCTTCATTGCTCTGTTAGTTCAGTCCAGAACCCTAGTCCTTTGAATGTTACTATATTTAAGGTAAGTCCTCCCTTTTCATTTAAATATTCCTGGAAACATCGTCACTGACAGATCCAGAGGTATGTCCCTATGGTGATTCTGAATCTTGTCACCTTAACAATGAAGATTGCTCATCAGAGTCCCAGTATCTGCTCTGCTTTATCCGTGTTGTAACACAACAATGGAAACATAGGAGCTCTGCCTAGAAAACATTTTAATCCAAAGCCACTCCATCTATATGTCCCATGAATTCATTGATCCAGAGCCATCATAACCCCATAATCTTTCACAGGTCCCACCTTAATTCATATTCCAACACATGAAACTTGAGGAATACCTACAAATCACAGCATGCTTTTCCTTCTTGCTCCTTTCCTTACCCTATTCTACGTAGCACATCTTTAAGATATAATCTGGGATTCCATATGTGATTATTTTACCATTGGTATCATGTTTCCCTAGTCATGAGTTCCTTTTCTCTTTTACATTATTTGTCCAGAGAAAACAACAGCATTATTTTTATCCTTCATTGTTTTGCTTATTGATTTACTATTGATACTTATTTTATAACACAATTTCATACTTGTGTTCTTTCTTCTGATCCCATGCTGCAGCTCATCAACAAGTAGTTCAAGAACAGAAAATAAAAGACTCGATGTCGAGACTGTCTTTCCTCTCAATGGGCAGTCATTTCCTTTGCTCAGAATCTGTAGATTTTTTTCTATTGTTTTCAGATATTTAATTCTTTGATGGAGAATGTTTTTGACTGATTTTATTATTAATTCTTAGGTACCCTGGGCTCTTCAAGTATTGCAGAAATATATGTGATGTTCAGTAATCTCAACCACACTATCAGAAATTGTCTTACAAATTTCTTTATTGCACACACGTCAACTGTTGTGTCTGTGGTGTTCTATGCCCCTCAGTTCTAGATAGAATAAAGGCTTATGCTCGCTGGCCATGCCTTCTCTCTGTTCTTATGATGTCCACCCCTTGATCCTTTTTTCTATGAGCTTAATTTATCATTATGACTGTGCTGTACTTCTTGCTCCACTGGGCTTTACATCCAACAATCATATTTTTTCATCTTTAAGAAGCATGTTTTCATTTGCACTGTTGATCATCATTGCTTGATGATATCTGATAAACACAATTCCTTTCTGCTTCTTCTCTTTCTCACAGCAAGTCTATTCTACAGGAAGGCATTTGTTCTAACACTGAAGTTTTATTGTACGTGTGTTGATCTACAGTGTCTTATCATAAGTTCAAAGAATACTTATCATTGCCCATCTTTATGGATAGACTTTCCCCTGTCTTATCTATTGCACACGCAAGTAAAGTTAGAGGAAGTTAAAATAATTATTTGTGCTTTTTAAAAACCTATTTATTTTGTTTGCGTAGCAGGCAGAGGACAACTTTTGAGAGTTCATTCTCCCCTTCTACCATGTGTGTCACAGGAATCAAACTCAGATCATCAGGCTTGGTGGAGAGCACCTTCCTTCAGCTGCTAAACCATCTTACTGGGCCTGGTTTGAATTTTTAGATGCACTGTTCTTAGCAACATGAGTGACTTTCAAGACATCTCCGTCATCATCCTCCAGTAATATCTTTGTTACCTACCCTCTTAAATAGAACCGTTACTATAGAACCATTATCACCAGCAGTCTATGGAGGGCCTACTCCTTGCCAGAACTAAAGGCAGTGATGAGCCAGATAAAGTCTTCCTCTGTCCTCAGTGGCTTAGAAGTCTGGGGGTAGCATAGCTATAAATAGTATAGGGACAATTGCCTTGAGAGGAGGAACTATCAGACCAAAGATGAAGAAGACCCCACCTCTGTATTTGAAGTATGGGGGGATGTGTAAAACGTTCCGTAATACCTAAAAGATATTAATCTGTAGTCACCCTGGACTCCAGCTTTGCCCGGTGTCATGAGGAACTAATGGGTAAAAGCTCCCTCAATGGTAAGGAGACAGATACCAAGAGAAAATGGCAGTAACTTATTACTCAAAAAGTAAGTCATACAGATTAGAGGGCAGAGAAGGAAGCCTCTGGAGAAGCCAAATGTGTGCAGAAAATGGACAGGGGGAGACAGAAATGAAGGTGTTAAGACCTCTGAACCAGGGAACAATGGTCGTAGAGGGAAAGAAGTCCTTGGAGATCAAGGGGTGTGTGTAAATTTTATCTCAAGTGTAAGGAGCAAGGAAAGAGGATTTGACCAGGTAAGAGACTGAGGGCTAAAATAAGCAGAATGCCACAGTCTCTGACACAGCCTTGGAAACACTTATAAACTGAGAGCCAGAAGACCAGTGTGGAGATATAATGGTGCTTGGTACAATGCAGGTAGAGATACATTGGCAGGTTTCAGGGGTCTAAGGAATAAAAGCCAGTCACTTCCTCCCAGCCATCTTTCAACTCAGTGTTCACCCACCTGAACTAGCACAGAAACACAGGCAGCAGGTGTGCTAACAACAACAACAACAACAACAACAACAACAACAACAACATGCTCATTTGTGCTGTAGTTATCTGTTGTGCATGACAAGAGATTGAAAATGCCAACATTGAAGGTGACAATGCCGGTTACAGGCAGAGGGATGAGAAAACACAACTAATGATAAGAATTATTGATTCATGTAAAACGTCCGCACAGTAAAATGGGAATCAAATTCTCCAAGTCTAATGCAGTGGCCAAGGAAGCCTGTAACAAAGCTTTTCGGAGGTTGAGGCATGAAGATTGCCAGCTTTTGCCATACAATGAGGCAGTGTTTTAAAACAAAACCAAAACCAAACAAAGAGTATCCCCTCCAAATTACTTTACTGCTTCAAAGGAAAAAGTTAAGATTTAGCAGAGAAATCTAGCAGACGCCACCTAAGTAAGCCACATGAGCAAAGTCTGAATTGCCAAGAAGGGGCAAATGGACATCTTGTACCTCTGGAGGAGGACATCAGGTCACTTTATTGTTTCTGCCAGAACCGCAAGTGAGGGACATTCCACAAAATAAATTGCTGGTAAACTTATAAAGTGGGTGGGGGTGGAGGGGAAGATAAAACCCTTGAGGAAACATTAAGACCAGATCTGAAGATATGACTATGTTCTGGAACCTATCCTGAGAAACTAGTAAAATTTCAATAGCTCTGTATAGCAAATGTCCTGGGTTTTGTTTCTTTGTGGGTTTTGGGTTTTTTGTTTGTTTGTGTTGCTTTGTCTTTTGCTTTTGTTTCTTTCATACAATCTTGATTTTATGCAACCCAAGTGGAGATACTGAAATGAGGGGAAAGTAGTGACTTACAGCAACAATAATCACCTCATACAGCTTTGTGGGGTACCTAACATGCTTGACCGCTTCATCTGGCCCCATTCATGTGGCTATAGGTCCTACACACCCAGTACTTAAGCTAGTGGCTCACAATTCTCCAGCATGTAGCTCCTCCCCCTGGGGACCCTGGAGGACCCCAATCATGATGTTCCCTGGCCATATTCCATGAGGATGAAAAGCTGCAAGCCTCTGGAATACACATGCCATTTCTTTTTCTGTTCTTTCTTTCTTTATTTTTCTTTTCAATATTTTGATGGACAAAGAGGCCAGCCCAGACCCATAGGGTAGGGGAGAGAACTCTCCTTTTGGTGCAAGGATCAATGAAGAATAGTGACCATATTTAATTCACCAAGTATGCTCCTTGCTGGCCCTTCCCCTCTGATGTCTCATTTGGTCCCAGCTACCTACCCTCTGGGGATGTACACAAATGCCACCCCCTGCTTAATGTGTGTCTGGTGCTGAACATGGCATGCACGAGTGTGAGGTCATTTCATCATCACCACACCACTTAGGGGTGTTGGGCCATCGTAATGATACCTGGATGCAGAAGCCAAGCATCTATGCGAACATACCAGGTGTGGCCTACTGCACCCTTCCAGAGTGACCTTCAGTCACTGTCCCCTGGCACCTCCAGGATGTGATTCTCCTAGTTTGTAAAAGCAAAGGATCTAGAGCCATCAGTGTTCATACATGTTCTGTATACCTTTCATGCCCAAGAAAGGGAAGCAGACAGGAAGCCTGAGCCATTGTTTAAGGAATGAGGAAGGGTCCACCTGATGTGACCTCCTCCATCTTTGGAAGAAATATGTCCGGGGCATTAGAACTCATCTTCAAACTGCCTCCTCATGATGAAGAGCTATGAAGGCCATCAGAGTGTGCTGAGGCAGCAATGTATGCTGTATATTGGAAAACAGGGGAGGCTGCCTGGCCCCTTGGGCACTGACATGCACTTACTGGCCTGAGTTCTCAGTGGAGTGGGAGGAGTTGCTCTGTAATGCTATTGATACCTGTATAGTCTGCCACATGCAAAGTCAACAACTTACAGCTCTCTGGTTATGTTTGGGATGACAAAGGTTGACAATACTCCCAAGCGAACACACTTTAGAGCAACCTAATGGCAAATTCTCACTTCTCACAGTGATACACACTGTGGGACCTCATAGATCAGACCTGGCTGGGGGTAAGTGTTGTCTGTCTGTCACACTCCTGCCACATGGATGGGGCTGGCTCCAGGAACTTGACCTCCAAAAGGAGCAAGTTCACATCAGGCATGTAGTTGGCCCTTCTCCATAGTTCTGCTGGGTGGTTTTGGGAAAGCTCTGAGCTTTAGTTTGCTCTTTGGAAGGAGGACAATGCTTTTGTGTGAACTAACTGCATAAACAAAATACTGAGCCCAGGACCTGACACTTAGATGTCAAAAATCCGTTACTGATCTACCATCTCAGATGATCAGAGTTGAGGGGTAGTAATTCCCAAGATGATGTCATAGGTGTGGTATCAGGTCTAATGAAAACCTAAAGGAAGAGTGTTCTTGTTTGGGGATCTCACCATAGTTGTGTCATTCAAGTCCCACTGGTTAAATGACACATATCTGATCTTCAGCATGGCCCTCTGCTTTGCTCACAGGTGTTGCTATTGTGGTGGTCTCCTTCTTCCTCTCAATGTACTACAACGTCATCAATGCCTGGGACTTCTGGTATCTCTTCTACTCCTTCCAGGTAAGCCAACCTCTGGTCAGAGCAAAAGCAAAAAGGGTAGAAGATGCAGGTCCACTCACCAAGTGGGGAGCTGGTAGAGGATGAGAACGCCAGCCTGTGGGAACCCTCTCAGTGAGGGGGGAGCGTGATGGGAGCCACAAGCCAAGCAGGGATGACAGAATCTGGATCCACTACTTATCACAATGTAAGCCAAACTATGCACTGTGTGTGCGCACGTGTGCATGCATGTGCGTTTGCATGTGTGTACACATGTGCACAATCATTTCTGAGGAGCAGGTCCACAGCACTCATTGGAATATCTACAGGAATATTTTCAATGACAAGCATTTTAAACAGTGCATTATCTAAATTCTTGTTACTGATATTCTGGAAGGGTCTAGGCTTTGTGGAAAATAAATATGAGCCACAATTCCACACTAAGCGCTGGAATGTTCCTCTCCACCAGTCACATTCTATCCCACCCCACCCCCATCTTCATCCTTTTCACTCTCAGAGACTCTAATCCCACTGCCCCCATATCAGCCTCTTTCCAGATGGAAAAAGAAGAGAAGGACCCAGGAATTACCACTCTAATATCCATGCATTCCATACTTCACAGAACTTCCCCCCCCCCCTTACCCCTGCAGTAAATCCTCTTCCAAGGTTACAGGATAATGACACAGCAGACCTTCACTTGCACTTCTATGGGCCATGCAGGTCCCCGGAACATATAAATCTACACTGGCATGGCCATATACACGACATGAGAGCTTTTGTTCAATCCCAGGAGCTACAAGTGACTCTATAGGACTCTACTTTATGGGAAGGTGTGGGTCCTTCTTAGTGGGTACATTTAGCAAAGCAAATATAAGGACCCTATCTTTACCTTCTGATGCAGATGAAGGGAGAAGAACACTGAAAATCTCTCAGTTGTTCCATGCCCTAGAGCTTCTTCATGTAGCATGTTCATTGGCAGGAATATTAAAAAAAAAAAAAACAAAAACAAACAAACAAACAAACAAACAAAAAAAAACTGACGTCGAGCTCATCTCAAGCAAAGGACCCCAGAGGTATCCTCAGATTTGCAGCCAAATATGTGAAACAGTGTGAATTAGAGTGGCCTCAGCAGAGGGCCCAGAGAATATCGGCTAGGCAACTGAGCTTAGAGGGCTTCTGTTTCTTAGCTGGGACCTGCTGCTGGTTCCATCAGACACCACAGTGTCTCCCTCCTGTGGCCTGTACATACAAATGGGCTCACTGCTCAAGATTCTAACTCAAGTACCTTCACAGCTTTGTTTTTAAATTATTTTTAAAGTTTATCTTATTTATTTTATGTATATGGGTGTTTCACCTGAATGTCTATGTACAACATGCATGCCTGGTGCCTGCAGAGGCCAGGAGAGCGTGTCAAATTCCCTGGGACTAGAGTTACAGAAGGGGAGCCATCCTATGGTTACTGGGAATCTAACCTGGGGAAAAACAGCCAGTACCCTTAACTAGTGAGCCATCTCTCCAGCCCTACAACTGGTTTTGAACAGGGTAGCTACAAGGATCTGGAAAGACTAGGCCAGGAAGCCTCTGATCCACTGTACTCTGTTGTTTCACGCAAGCCAGGCTAGCCCATATTTACAGGATAAGGTGTGAAGCCTCCTGTCAAAGACGCTTCCTATCATCCCACCAAGCCCTTGACCATTCCCTTGACTGTCTGTTGATTCTCACTTCATTGAAAAGGATCCCCTGCCATGGTCTGTCTGCCCACTTAATGGTAAGGGCACAGGCTACGACGAGGAGTATGAAAAGGCTTCGTCAATGCAGTACTTCTGGTGCAGGAAAACACTCAACATCTCACCATCCATCCAGGAGAATGGAGGACTGCAGTGGGAGCCAGCACTGTGCCTCATCCTGGCCTGGCTGATGGTGTATCTGTGCATCCTGAGGGGCACTGAGTCAACCAGCAAGTTGTGCTAGGGAGTGTGATGGGACTGAATCTGGTCCATGCTAGGAGCTGTCTCTTGCTGTCCAGAGTAGAGGCTCAGTGGGTCAGAAGGCATGGATGGTGTTATTGGCATGTCCCTGTACTAGCTGACAGTGGAGGGTGTCAGAAGTGATTAAAGTTGTAGCACTGAATCTGAAATGACAGGCCCCAGCCAGTTCTCACACTCACCTGTACCAGGTCATTTCATGGAGATATTCAAACACCCTGCTATTCAGTCCTTCCACCTCAAATGCCAGAGCTATTATTCTGTGGAGGGAACCTCAACATCAGACTAGCCAGCCTCTGGGGACTTTATTGTGTAGTTGGATTTGGGGTCCCATTTCAAAGTGCTTTCAGGAAATCAATACAACCCAGAACTGTTGGGTTCTCCCTTGTTTTTTTGTTTTGTTTTGTTTTGTTTTGTTTTGTTTTGTTCTGTTGTGTGGTATGGGGTTTTAGTTCTTGTTTTGGCTTTTATTTTTAAAGTGTCTCCTTATGTACTTCAGGCTGGCATGAAACTGGCTGAACGGCCCAAGTTGGCCTCAAACTCAGTGATCCTCCTGACTCAGCCTTCTGAGTGTTGGGATTTTAGGCCACAGATATGCCAAAATACCCAGCAAAGGCCTTTTATTTGCCTAAGCTCGTTCTTTCTGTTGAAATGCCCAGGTTTCCATTCATCCTAGGGCTGGAGTATCTGCTGTATTTCCTTCACCCGTACCTGTTTCAAACTGGGGTGAATGCTCCATATTCAGCTATTAGGCAAAGCAAATCCATAGTGGATCACGGTGTCTTATTCTTCTAACAGCCCCTCAGAGTAGATACATGAGGTCACTCCCAAAAGGATTAGATAAGCAAAGTATTATTCGCAAAATCACAGCCAGGGACAGCAGACTGAGGACATAGCCCATATTTACTCCAAGCTCTTCCCATCCTATTGGTGACATGCAGCATGAATATTCTCTTCACATCCTTTGTGACTTAGTCATTTACAATTTTTCTTCTTCTGACAATCCCATGAGACCCCTAGATCTCACTCTCCTGATCACCTGCCTGCCTTCTCCAGCACTGACATGTTTGTTCGGTTTTGTTCTTTCATGAGGCATCAAGCTTAGAACAACCTATGTCATTGAGATATTGCATGACAACCCCAATGTTGTTTCTGGTATGACATATCACATTATTTTCTAAGTCCCCATAGTGGCCAGCATCTTAGCCCCAAAGCACTTTGCCTCACAGCTGAGCAGAAGAATCAGGGTGTTCTTTCTCAGCTGAGATCAGACCTTGCAGCATCTGCTCTGTCCCAACCTAGACCAAGCATGATCCAAAAGATCTAATGGTGATGTCTGTACCCTTGAATATTAAAGCAGTCCTTTCCTCTCCAGGCCTCTTATAGTTGTGAAAATAAGTAGAGTCTGGACATGATGCCATATTAATCCTAACCATCTATTTTCTCTCCTTATACTATGACCCCCCACCCTGACTGAAATGCCCCAGGGTTCCATGTATGGGGAAAGATGCTGCCTTTTCCTTTTTGTTTGAAATCTCTTTTATTCTCCTCTGAAGTTTTACTTATTGGTCAGAGTTATTTCTCCTGATAGGTTAAGCTAAAGCTAGATCACATGTCCAGCCATCCTTCCCACAAGAAAAAGAAGGAAGCCACTTTGTGAGGACTCTAGAAAGCCCAGAAGAAACACAGCCCACTGGCGGGGGTGGGGTAGAAGTCCAGAGCTTTCCCCGAATGTCTTCTTAGTGCCCAGTGTTATGGACCCGGTTCAGCCCTCCCCCATGCCCCTGAATTTCTTTGACATCACTGGCAAAAGGACTCTTATCCATTTGCATCTCACCTGGTTTGACATATTAGATATTTGGGTAAATTCACTAACCCCCTAAATGTGTAAGAAGCCATGGTAAACATATATCCCACATTCTCAGTGTCCTTCTGACAGTCTTAGAAGTACATGAAGTATGGTGCCATGCCAAGGAAGAAATGGAAGACTGAGATTAATTGAAGCATATCAAGACATGGTCACTAGCTGGGTTTCTCAGAGGTGGATCCAACCTAAAAGAAGATTGATAAAACAAAACCAACCTTGTGAAAAGTTTTGTTTTGTTTTGTTTTTGTCTATGAATCTAGGCATACATAGAAAGTGAATTACCCAAAATTTCCCACCCAGGGTAGGCAGATGTTTATCTGAAAGCCCTTACTTTCAGGCTTTTAGAAGTCAGGGTGACCCTGAGTCTGAGATTCCCCTGCCAAAGAGACTAAGAACACATCCTTAAATTGTGATGCATGTCAACAGGGAAAGAAGATTGGCTTAACCAAATAGACTTTTCTTTTTATGAAGAATGCACAAAATCAGTACATTTGTTGCATTTGTTGTGGGGACTTTGCCCTGTGCACTGTTTTCTACATATGGACATGCCTAACCAGGCTCCCCTCGGATCCCATCCAGAAAACCCAGTTCTGCCCCTTAAGACACTAATTTCACTTTGGAGATAACATAGATCCTGTAAGTGATTAGTCTTTCTGATTTTCTTGGGACCTCAGAAAGCTGAGTCAAATCTGGCTGAAAAAACAAAACAGAACAAACAAACAAACAAAAAAAAAAACAAAAACAAAACAAAACAAAACAAAACAAAAAAACAAAAAACGTGTTGTGTGGGCTCCTCCAGCCTTTCAGCCTTTCTTAGAGAAACAGGGGCTCGGGGAGTGTTGCCTCTCATGCACTGGAGAAGAAATTTCATGGGGGCAACAGACATGAGCAGCCATGTCCCACACTTTCTTTCTCAAGACCATACTCAGAACCTGTGTCCTACTCAGGACCAGTGCTACCCACAGCTCTTAGCAGCTGTGGATGCAGCCTAAATGCCAAAGAATTAAGGTTTTTGTGGGAGTGGCTGTCCCCATCTCTCCAGCAGTCTTATTCTGTTCCTGGATGCCTACAGGTGGTCTACTTCATCGCGTTGATGCCCTACTGTGTGCTGATATCTACTTGGTCCGTGGCCTCACAATCCACGGAGCTACCAATGGCCTGAGGTACATGTTCACACCCAAGGTATGGTTTGCAAGGGAAGGGGACTGTCACTTTCTGGGATACCTGGGAGGAAGGGGAAAGAGGGTAAGATCTGTAATCATCAGAGCTGGTGTGAGCCCATGACTGGGCCAAAGACTATAGATATCCTGGAAGTTATGTTCTCTGTAGCCTGTCCTGCATCCCTCACTACAACTAGTGACTAGTGCCTGTGCCTTCCTTCAGGTCTTCCTGCTCCAGTTCTCACCTAAAGCCCAGTCCAGACTCCCCACTAAGCTAGGGACCATGGACATCTCTCCAGTCATCTCCCTTATCTGATCCCATATTTTCTTAGACCTTTTCCCTCTAGGGAATGCTATGGTCCCGTCCTTAACGTTTTTTTTTTCCAGTCACCCTAGCCATTGTTCTTCAGTGTAGATGTTATTGAATTTAGAGTAGGGCACATTCTTTGCTGGACAAATGGCTGGAATCATATGACTGTATCCTTTCAAAATGGACACTCTTATTGCATAGGCCTTAAGTGTCAGTACTGGAGTAATCTCGAACTTGACTCCACATCCACCTAAATTTCCTGTGTGGTAAGACTGTTGTTGTGGTAGGCTGGTGATTTAGATGTTTTATGTGTTTTAGACTATTAGACCAGGCAATACTCAATTGCACTCTCCATGGGTAGGGTGCCATAGAGGGTATGAGAGGAAGATTGCTGAGTAGTTTACCTGCCAGGAAATACACTGGAGACATTCTGAGACATGGACCTAGAATTCAGCCCCAAGTCATTCTGACTACCTGTGAGTTGGAAGTAATTTCTTCCCCATCTCTGAGCTTTCATCTCCTGGGAGGGAAGAGTTTGGGATTAGAGCTCAGGATTCCTCAGCCCTATCCCTACTGGCCTTCTAGATGAAACAGCTAGCCAACCCCAAGGCCTGGATCAATGCAGCCATGCAGATCTTCTCCTCACTGGGCTTGGGGTTTGGCAGCCTGATTGCCTTTGCCAGCTACAATGACCCCTCCAACAACTGCCAGAAGCATGCCATCATTGTGTCCATCATCAACAGCTCCCACCTCCAGATATGCCAGCATCGTGTCCTTCTCCATCTACGGCTTCAAGGCCACCTTCAACTATGAAAACTGCTTAAACAAGTGAGTCTAAGCTGTCCCTCAGAACCGTGGACCCCAAGTGGGAAGGCAAGGCTCCAAAGCCCTGAGCTGAAAGGGAGACTGGGAAGGACTGGGTTCCCAGAAGTCAAGGAGTAGACTAAAGACACCAGTATTGAGGTCTGCAATGTGAGGGTCAGTTCTGTTTCCTCGACGTGCTAATTGCTGCCTTCTACCAGCACTAGAAACTGAGGGTCCAGAAAGCAAAGGCCGCCTTGCAGGGAATGGGACATTTAAGGTAGGCATTGCACTTAGCAGAAAGGGGCGTTCAGGAAAAAACAAAACCAAAACCAAACAACAACAACAACAAACACACCAGTGTCTTCATCTCATTTGTAAGCAAGGCCTCTCTAGCCGAGTCTACTGTCTTTGGCTTCCCTCAAAACAAATGCTAATATGTCCAGTAGGGAGGTCACTTACATGAGTAGCCATCTCTAAACTAGGACTTAAATTAATGGAAATCAGTATACATGCAAATCATTTAATTCGTACTGTGATATAAAATTAAGCTTAATAATTCTAGGCCAAATGTAGTGGTGCATGCCTTTAATCTCACCAATATGGAGGCAGAGTCAAATGAATCTCTTAAGTTTGAGACTAGCCTGGTCTACACAACAAATTCCAAGACAGCCGAGGTTGCATAGTAAGGCCCTGCCTGAAAATAAGTAAATATGTTTAAGTGATTCTAAACTTATTTCTAAGCGGTTGGTCAATGGCATTAGCCACATTCTTGTGTTGTCACCACCAAAGGGTACGAATCTGGCTATGAAGTATTGAATGCTTCCAACATCCTACCCAATCTCACTGGAGGCCACTTATCCAGATGTGAAGTAGCCTGTTGGGAGGTAGTTTCTGTTCTCATCTCTTCTGCACTGGGCAGGAGGGAAGAGGCTACCCACCTTCCTCCCAGGTTTTAGAGCCAATGGCTTTTTAGTGGTATATGTTAAGATGATAGTCTGCTCTGCAGGGTGATTCTGCTGCTGACAAATTCTTTTGAGCTAGAAGATGGCTTTCTGACAGCCAGCAACCTGGAGGAGGTGAAGGACTACCTGGCATCCACCTACCCAAGCAAGTATAGTAAAGTGTTCCCACACATTAGAAACTGCAGCTTGGAGTCAGAGCTGAACACTGTAAGAGGCCTGGAAAGGGTGGGCACTGCCTCTCTCCACACGGTCCATGAAGACTTGTGGAGAGAGACATGGTCCCCTGCAACAGTGATGAGAGACTGGACTCCTGCTCTCTCCCAGCTGCTACTAGGAATTCTTTTCATTTCCCTGTGTCTTTTTGAAATTTCCAAAACTTGAGAAAGGCAAAGGACAAGGTAACACACTGTCTTACTTAGGGTTACTTAGAGGAGGAGAGGGTTTATTTGGCTGCACTCTCACATTGCTGTTCATCATTGTAGGAAGTAGGGACAGAAATTCGAACAAGGTAGAAAGCTGCAGGCAGGAGCTGATGCAGAGACCTTGGATGGGTGCTGCTTACAGTTTGCTCAACCTGTTTTATTAATAGAGCCCAGCACCACCAACAACACAACGGACAGTGTACTCTCCCAGCAATCATTATTTAAAAAAATGCTTTACAGACAGATCTTATGGAAGCATTTCTCAGCTGAGGTTCCCTACATCCAAGTTGACATAAAACTATCCAGCACTCAAACACCAATATTTCCAATTCTCAAATTAACACTATAAAACTTTTTGTTATATAAAATGTAGATTTTTATACAGGACAAGCAAAATTATTTTAAGGACACACAATTAAATGTCCCTGAAATTAATAGAAAGTTTTCCCTACTCATTGTAGACAAAATCCCTTACAGTTTTGTGCCCATGATACATTGTTTTTAAATTTTATTTATTAACATAATATCCATGCATGCCTATGAAGGGCCTGATGATTTGATACAAGTATGACATATATAGCCGCTAGACCAATGCCCCTAGCATTTCCTTCTCCTCATACATGGATTATATATATATATATATATTACTCTTCTAGTTATTTTTGTGTATCATGGATTCTTGTAGATTAGAGTTACCTACACTTCTGGGCACAGAAGCAGCGATTTCTGCTTCTAATTCCTGTGTTTTTGTGACTCTTGTCTAACCTCTGTCTTCACTCGCTGCCTTTCCATCTTCTTGGAGGTTCATTTATCACTTTCTACAAATGAGTGCAAAAATGCATTATTTGTCTATGATTTGTTTTATTTACCATGATGCCTTCACTTGTCTCTACCTTTACACTTGACAAGATTTCATTCTTTTTATGGCTAAGTATTATTCCTTTGTGGATACATACCACGTGATTTGTATATGTTCACTCTTCCATGGATGGTTTTATATCCTAGAGTTTTTTTAAAGGAATATCACAGTAAACATGAGAGTGCTGCTATATCCTTGACACATGGCTGTTAAGATCCCTTTGCAATAATATCTAATTGTGGTTTTTATTTGTATTCCCTTGAAGATTAATGATGCTGACTTTTTGTTCATATATTTGCTGGCTATTTGTGTCTTAAATTTTTAGATGTTTTTATTTTATTTGACACATATGAGTATTTTGCTTGCATGTGTATGTGTATGCCAAATGTATGTCTGGTGCTCGCAGGGGTAAGAAGAGGGCTATGACAGTGGTTATGAGTTGCCACGTGGGTGCTGGAAACTGAACCCAGGTCTTCTGCAGGAGCAGCAGGCGCTCTTAACCAGTGAGCCAGCCCTGACGTCCCCTCATTTCTTTTTAAAGAAATGTCTATGTAGCCCATTTCTTTGCCCATTTTTTAAGGTGGACTCTTTGCTCTCCAGTTGTTTCAGCTCTAAATAAATAGAATTAAGGGAATGAGAGGTATTGACAATAAAAGAGTCAAAATGCTAATGAAAGATGTCAAGATGACTCCAGGAAAGGAAAGATACTCTATGGAGCAGATGTCCTAGTTAATTTTCTGTTCCTGTGAAGAGACACTATGTATTATGTACTCTGTACTCTGTACTATGTACTATGTTCTATGCTTATCAAAAAAGCATTTAATTGAGGCTTTGCCTACAGTTGCTTTGAGTCTATGATCGTGGAAGGAAGCATGGCAGCAGGCTAGCAGGAAGAATGCCTGCTTATATCTAATCCACAGGCAAGAGGCAGAGGGAGGGGAAGGGTGAATGTGGAAGGAGTAAGAGGTAGGACATTGTAGAAAAAAAGAGAGGATTGGGTTCAGTCTGGGCTCCCTCAATGGCATACACACTCCCTTCAACAAGGCCATCTCTCCTAACCTTCTAAAATAGTTCTACCCACTGTGAACCAAGGGCTCAAATATATGAGCCTGTGGGCACCATTCTCATTCAAACCATCACAGAGTTCTTATTATTATTGTTGTTGTTGTTATTATTATTGTTGTTTTTGTTATTATTAATGTTGTTATTATTATTATTATTAATGTGTTCATACTACCCAAGACAGTTCACAGATTCAGCTCAATCCTTACCAATAATAATGTTCATAGAATCAGAAAAAAAATCTTAAAATCTACATGACACTATTGAATAAAAGAACGAAACTGAAGTCATATCAATACCTGATTTTAAGGCTGTCTACAAAGTGTCTGGTATTGGCTTGAGAAAAGACAAGGAGACAAGTACAACATAGTAGAGTACCTGGAAATCCACATATTTCTATCAAAGACACCAAGAGAATACATTGGAAAGCCATCATATCAATTACTGATGCTAGATCCACATCTCACATGCTGTACAAAAGTCCAAAAGTATGAAAAGTCTAAGGGGAAACAGGGGAAACACTTGAAGACATAGGTTTGTGTGTACCTATGTTTTGGGATAAGACCCCAAAACTTGCAACAGAGTAAAAACCAGTGGGATTACATCAAAGAAAGATCTTTCTGTGCAATAAAAGAAATAGTCAGTAGCATGAAGAAAATATTTAGGAACTCACACACACATTCACAGAGTAAGGGGGAGACTTAAATAAATAATATTGTTTTGTTAGCAGTTGTACTAAGTAATGACATTTTTAAAATAGTAAATACATAAAAAACAAATTTAATTATGGCATTTTAATACATAAGTTTCATTGCTCCTTATTCTTATTCACCTTCTCTCTATCCTCCCTCTTTACCCCTTCTTTCTGGTATAATTTAGAGGGAAAGTATATGTTGGAGGTGTAAGAATAGAGGAATTACTATAAAAATACAAAAAGAAGTCATAAAAAGCTGCTCAAGTAAGATGATTGTGGTTGATACATTGTTTATGAACTAATGAAGCAATGAAGATCAGAGAAGCAAAGCATCCAGGCTACCAGAGAGCTCTGTCCTGTACCAGGGCTGGAGAGATATTATTCATAGCAAGCTGGAGACTAATTGCCAAGAGTAAATACTTAATGCCCTGCTCCTATCTTATATATTAGTGCTGGGGATTAAAGCTGTGAGCTCTGTTTCTCTTTTAGACTGATTCACTTCTGGTGTAGCCCTGAATGGCCTTGTAAATCCAACATTAAGTATTTTTGAATTTTATATTTTCTTACTCTCTGTTGTTGACTGTGGCCTTCTCTTGTGGCTCACCTTTTAGTTGTAACAGGATTTGCTTTAAACTCTGTAGGGATATGGAAGAGTGTTATCTCTCCCTCCATCTTTGTTCCTGGGGATTGGGTTTTGATTTAGGAACATGCTTTCTCTCATTCACCTAAGTCTGTCAGATAATTTCCTTTGTGAATGTCTTTGCATATCTTCTGTTACATTGCTATTGTAAATAGTGTCTTTCTCCTTATTTCTACGGTTGTTTATGTTGGTGGCAGAAGAAACAAACATTTTTGTATGTTAGTCTTGTACCTTGAAATCTTGATGCATTTCCTAATGAATTCTCACAACTACAGATTGCTCATATTTTCTCTATAAACTATCCTATAACCTGTGGATATAATTTAGCACATTTCTTTTCAGTGTCTGTATTTCAACCCTTTTTTTATTGTGGTTTCACTATTATTATTGATTTTATTGGAGTCTCAGGCACAATTGTTTTCCTGTACTTTGAACACAGTGAAATTCCAAGTTTTAGGTGAACACTCTGACTAGTTCTTAGATTTACTATAAAGACTTTTTCAGACTGCTTTTAGAGAATACTTTCAAGGCCAGGATAAAGGTTCCATGGCCTTTGCTTATTGGTTAGGTTAGGGAGTAGTTGTTTGTTTTTTGTTTGTTTGTTTGTTTTGTTTTGATTTTCTCTTTTTTATTTTTTTTAATTTTATTTAATTTTATATAATAGTCCCATTAAATGAAAACAAACATTTATATACAATATTTGGGAATTTGGGTGTCGTTCTTTCCAAACTACTTCCTGCTGATAAGGGGCGCTGTCTTGGGGGATACGAAGAAGATTCAGATATCCTGGCTGTAGTTTGTAGGGATGTTTTGTCTAGCTGTTTGGAATGTAGGATCAGCTTGTATTCTGTTTCAGGCAGTCTGGCATGATCAAACCACATTAGTCTGGAAGGAATCCACATCTTTTCATTTTCTGTGGAAACAAAAATAGAAATCCTTTTCCCCAGTAACTTGTCCTTCAACTTAAATTTTGGAGTCAAAGCACTTTTTTACTTTTTTTTTTTTTGTTTAATATATTATTTTACATGTCGATCCCAGTTCCCTCTCCTTCCCTCCCTCCTCCCTCCCTCGCTCACTCCCCTGAGCCCTCCCTCCTTCCTTCCCTCCCTTTTTACCCTCTCTGCCCTCTCACATGCACTCTAAACACCCTCCCCCTCCCATCCCCCCACCCCAATTCCATATGTAGGGGAGTGCCATCCAGTTGGGGTCATGTAGATCTGACAGGTTCTGTGAAGTAGGGACTAGGGCTTCTCTCCTGTCTCTAGATTAAGGCAGTTATCCCTCCATGGGAGATATGTTTGCAAAGTTCTTTTGTGAACCAGGGACACATCCTGGCTCCGCTGTCTGGGGTCTCTTAGACTGCTCAGTCCTTCTGGCTGAGACCCATAATCAGGGGGGCCTGAGTCAGTCCCATGCTGGCTTCCCAGCTATCAGTCTAGTGGCCCTTAGCTCCTCCTTGTTCAGTTAAGCTGTCTCTATGAGTTTCTGCTGCATGGTCTTGTCCTCTCCATCTGCATGTAGGTTCTAGTTCGACTCAGTGTTTATGTATGGGTGTTTGATCCTTTTTTCAGCAGGCATTAGTTGAGGGCTCCATGGAGAAGTTAGTTGTTGATCTCACTCTCTGGGAAGGGCATTTATGATAGTCTTTCCACATAAGCTCAACTTGTTAGTTGAGAGCAATCTTATTGTTCTCTCGACCTTTCTTTGTGTTCAATTTTATCTTCAAACCAATATTGGATCCCTCTTTTATCTTCTCTCTCTCTGTCTCTGTCTCACTCTCTCTCTCTTTCCTATATTCTATTCCTAACCAGGCTCGATCTTCCTGGTCGCACATGTTTTACTTTCCTCCCCCTCATTTTCTCCTACTTCTCTCTCCATTCGCTGTCCTCCCCCACTTCACCTGAGCTCTGGGGGACTTGCCCCTTCCCAGTTCTGTAAGGGACTTTATATGAATCTCTTAGAATACACCTTGTATCCTAGTTCATCTGGTGATGTGAATTATAGGCTGGTGATCATTTGATATATATCTAAAATCCATATATGAGTGAGTACATACTGTGTTCCTCTTTTTGTGACTGGGTTACCTCATTCAGGATGGTTTCTTCAAGTGCCATCCACTTGCCTGCGAATTTCAAGATACCATTATTTTTTTCTGCAGAGTAGTATACCATTGTGTAGATTTGCCACATCTTCATTAACCATTCTTCAATTGAGGGGCATCTAGGTTGCTTCCAGGTTCTTGCTATTACAAATAATGCTGCTATGAACATAGTTGAACAGATGTCTTTGTTGCATGGATGTGAATCCTTTGGGTATATGCCTAAAAGGGGGATTGCCAGGTCCTGTGGTAAACTAATTCCCATTTTCCTGAGGAACTGCCATACTGATCTCCAAAATGGCTGTATGAGTTTGCACTCCCACCAGCAGTGGAGGAGTGTTCCACTTTCTCCACATCCTCTCTAACATAAGTCATCACTGGTGTTTCTAATTTTAGCCATTCTGGCAGGGGTAAGATGGTATCTCAAAGTTGTTTTGATTTGCATTTCCCTGATAGATAAGGATGTGGAGCATTTTCTTAAGTGTCTTTCAGCCTTTTTGATTTCCTCCATTGAGATTTCTTTCTTCAGTTCTGTACCCCATTTTTTAATAGGGTTATTTGGTGTTTTGTTGACTAGTTTCTTGAGTTCTTTGTATATTTTGGAGATCAGCCCTTTGTCAGATATAGGATTAGTGAAAATCTTTTCCCAGTCTGTGGGCTGCCATTTGTTCTTGTCAACTGTGTCCTTTGCCTTACAGAAGCTTCTAAGTTTGAAGAGGTCCCATTTATTAATTGTTTCTTTCAGTGTCTTTGCCCCTGGAGTTATGTTCAAGAAGTGGTCTCCTATACCAATTTGTTCAAGGGTACCTCCTACTTTCTCTTCTAAGAGGATCAATGTGGCTGGATAGATGTTGGGGTCTTTGATCCATTTGGACTTGAGTTTTGTGCATGGCAACAGACATGGGTCTATCTGCAGTCTTCTACACACCCTCATCCAATTTTGCCAGCACCATTTGTTGAAGATGCTGTCCTCGCCCCATTGTATAATTTTAGCTGTTTTGTCGAAAATCAGGTGTTCATAGGTGCGTGGATTAATATCAGGATTTTCAATTCGATTCCATTGGTCTACCTGTCTATTTTTATGCCAATACCAGGCTGTTTTCAGAACTATAGCTCTGTAGTAGAGTTTAAAGTCAGGAATGGTGATGCCTTCTGAAGTTCTTTTATTGTATAGAGTTGTTTTGGCTATCCTGGGTCTTTTGTTTTACCATATAAAGTTGATTATTATCGGTGAAGAATTGTGGTGGGATTTTAATGGGGATTGTATTGAATCTGTAGATTGCTTTTGGTAAGATTGCCATTTTTACTATGTTAATCCTACCTAAGCAAGAGCATGGGAGATCTTTCCATTATTTTTGTTTTGTTTTGTTTTTTTTTTTTTTTTTTTTTTTTTTTTTGTTCTTTTGTTTTCTGGGGTGTACCATTGTCCACGGAGAGATACAACACTTTCCTCTTTTTGCTTGTTGTTCTAGTTAGAGTTATAATTGCTATGAAGAAAGGCCATGACCCAAAGCAAGTTGGGGAGGAAAGGGTTTATTTGTCTTACACCTCCATCAGGACCTCAAGGTAGATTCCTGTAGATAAGAACTGATGTAGAGGCCACGAGGTGTGCTGCTTACTGGCTGCTCCCCTCCCCCTCACTAATTAAGAAAATGCCCTGCAACTTATGGAAGCATCTTCTCAGTTGTGGTCCCCTCTGTTCAGATAACTGTAGTTTGTGTTAAGTTGACATAAAACTAACCAGCAATGTTGTAGAGCTCTGGGCCCTGCCTACAGGATCTATAGCCTGACCCTCCATTCCTGCACAACTCAGACACCAAGACGCTGACACCCAGGCTTCGAGATCTAGATCCCACTTGGGCAACTATGGCACCTGTTCTAAGCTTTGGCATCCATTCAGTTGCCTTCTTTTGGTTCTGACACTTAGTTTTTCCTTGCTTGTTTTTGAGATTGGCTTTATGTCCAAGATGTTATAATTACTGATTTTATTTTATTTTATGTTTTTAGAATTACTTTCTTTCCCCTGCTCCTGCCATTCTCTCTCTCTTATTTCCTTTCCTTTCTAATATATATTCTCTACTGTTTGAAATTTGGACTTTCATATCTCCTTCCTGAAATCTCTTAATTAATATTTAACTTAACACAGCTTAATGTTAGAGAGTATTCATGAGTTCCCTTTCAAAAAGTGAAAGAATTTTAGATCACTTTCTCCTGTCTTTCCTGTCTTTGCATTTTTAAAGACAGAAGAATGATATAGAAATCCTGATCTTCCCACCTCTGCCTCCTGAGTGCTGGGATGAAAGGTGTGTGCCAGACCTGGTTCTCCTCTTCCATTTTAAACATTATTGTCATGTAGTTCTGGCCCTTTGAGCCTATAACTTTCTAAATACCGCAAACTTAGGATGCATAAGGCAGTGAGATATGTCCCTGGGCTCAGGGATGGACACACACACACACACACACAAATACACACACACACACACACACAATTTTATTTGTAAATACTCTTTCTTGCATTCCAGCTATCTTTGGGAGAGAGGAGCTAGATTTAAAATACCTTCCTGTGGGGCTAAATAGATGGTTCATCAGTTAGAAAAGCTTCGTGTTCTTCCAGAAGACCGGAATTTACTTCCCAACACTCACATCAAGTAGTTCAAAGTCACCCCCCAAAGCATCCGATGTTTCCTTCTGGCCTTGTGGGCACCTGCACACACATGGTACACAAACACACATGTACATGTACATATGCATATAACTAAATAAATCTTCTTTAAAATATTGTCTTATAAGGCAAGTTTTTTTGTTTATCGGGGGGGGGGGAGAAGGATGTGTTTTCAAGACAGAGTTTCTCTGTGTAACAGCTCTGGCTGTCCTAAAACTTATTTTGTAGACCAGGCTAGTTTCGAACTCACAGAGATCTGCCTGCCTCTGCCTTCTGAGTTCTGGGATTAAAGGTGTGAGCCATCATGCCTGGACAGGGCAAGATTTAGGGACTGTAAACTTTGTTAGATTTTGCTTCCACATAAACATTTGGCCCCATTTGTTTTCTGTCATTCTTTTTTCCTTATTTTTGTTTGTTTGTTTGTTTGTTTGCATCTTTTTGAGGCAGGGTTTTTCGGTGTATCCGAGACTCTTCTGGAACTCCCTCTGTAGACCAGGCTGGCCTCAAACTCAGAGATCTGCCTGCCTCTACCTCCTGATTGCTGGGATTAAAGGCGTGTTCTATCACTGCCTGGCAATGTATAAGAGTCTTTTTAAACATTGTTTTATGTATATTTTGTCTACATGAACCATGTGCATTCCCAGTGCCCATAGAAGTCAGAAAATGCTGTCAGATCTCTGGAACCAGAGTTAGCCACACTGTAAGCCACTGTGGGTACTAGGAATTGAACCCAGGTCCTTCGGCACAGAAGCATATGAACGCTCTTAAACACCAAGACACTTTTTCAGCCCCTGGCCCCTTTTCTTAAAGAACTTGTGCCAAGAGTAGTTTTTTTTTTTTTGTTAACAGTTATTTTCTCCCAATACTTGGATAACATTTGCCTTATAATTCTGGTTTCAATCGTTGCTGCTGAATTTTTCTTTTATTTTGATTTAAATTAATTGTGTGTGTGTGTGTGTGTGTGTGTGTGCGCGTGCATGTGTGGAGGTCAAAGGACAACTTTGTGGATTCAATTCTCTCCTACCTTTACATGGGTTCTAGAGATTGAACATAAGTTCAGGCCTGCATTACAAACAAATCTACTGGCTGAACTGTCTTGTCTGCCCTTCTTTTATTTTTATAAGTGAGCAGTCCTTTCTCTGACTTCCCTAAATATGTCCCTTTGTCTTTGGCATCTTTAGTGAATTTAGTATGGGTGGGTTTTTATTACCTCATCCAGGCCTGAACCTAAACACTATTAAACCTGCTAGATTTATGAATCCATGATTTCTTCTCAGTTTTGGCAAGTTCATACATACTATGTCTTAATTGTCACCTGTGTTTATGTCTTTTCTCCTTGAAGATCTTCATTTAGATTTATGTTAATCTTCTCCCTCCTATTCCACAGGTTTTATACCTCTTTGATTACATATTACACTCTCCATGTCATCATTTCATTGGGTTTCCTTCTGTGTTGTTAAAAGGGAATCTGAGGTGGTTTAATGAGAATGTCCCCATAAACTCACATGTTTTAATACTTGTTCCCTAGCTGGTAGAACTGTTTAGGAAGGATTAAGAGGCGTGGCCTTGTTGGAAGAGGTGTGTCTGCCTGCCTGCCTGCCTGCCTGCTGCTTGCTGTATCCCTGCATGCCTGCCTGCCTGCCTGCATGCCTGCCTACCTGCCTGCCTGAGGCCTGCCTGCCTGCTGCCTGCTGCTATGCTTTCCTCATGATGATCATGGATTCTAACCTTCTGCAGCCATGAGCCCCAAATTAAACACTTTCTTTTTCATAAGTTGCCTTGGTCATAGTGTTTTCTCGTGACAACAGGAAAGTGAGGAAGACAAAAGTTGGTACTACGTGGTGGGGTATTGCTGTGACAGGAAGCTGGCCATGCTGCTTTTGGAAGGAATATGGAAAACCTGGGGAAATTGGATTAGGAAAGCTGATGACTGCTATAAGCAGGGTTGAATGGACATCCTAGTCAGAGCTTGGAGAAAACAGTGCTAAGATCATTGTGGGTTATGGATGCTCAGCTCAAGAAACTTCAGAGGGCAACAGTATTAGTGACAGTGTTAGGAACCATTCTTGTGGTGCTTGGGGAAAAAATGAGGATGCTTTCTGCCTGAGGGCAAATTGAAATAGTTGGACTAATTTTATAGGCAGAGGAGATTTCAAAACAGCCAATTATTAACTCTATTGCATGGTTTTTAGTAATCACTTTCATGTGTAGCTACCATAAAAATAATAAGCAGGGCAAAAAGAAACACAAAATGCACAGTTTGAGGAGGGGAAAGAGCACTAATATAAGGAGATACCTGGTGTGAAACAGAATAAAGGGAGTGTTGTCTTTGGGTGAAGACCCCTCCAGCTCAACCTAAAACTTGTAAAAAGGAAATGCCTTTTGTATTTCTAAAAAGCTGCAATGGGGGAAAATGTTATGCAAATATAATTCAAGAAGGGGAACAGGCTCCAACTCAAATGACTGAACATGGCTTCATTGGCCAGGTCGTTCTGGCTTTAGATCCCTGAATGATACATGAGTAAAGGAGTTGTAGAATCTTCCTCCACAGTTAAGAAAAGCTTCTGAAGCGAGGTGTTTGGCATGGGAATCCCTTCAAGGAAACCAGAGAAGCTATATGTGAATTTATGAAAATGAAGCCTGGATTGGGTTGGAGGCCTCAAGATGTTGGAGATGTCAAAATCATAGGAAATACTTACCAAGAAGCTTGGGACCAAATCAAGAGAGAAAGTCACATGTTGTAGCCAGCAGAACTTGAAGGGAAGAGCCATCTAAGCCCATTGGCAGCAGATTAGAGCTTTAAGATTTGGGGTTTGCCCTCCTGAATTTCCATTTGCCTATTAGCAACAGATTAGAGATACAGGATTTGAAGTTTGCCCCGCTGGATTTCTGTCATGTCTTGGTCCAGTATTTTCTAACTATATTCTCATTCCTCCCTTTTGAAATGGTAATGTATATTCTATGCTGTTTTACATTTAAGTATATAATTTACTTTTTGATTTTACAAGGAGTTATAATTAAAAGCTGCCGTAGTTCTCAGAAGAAATTTAAAAGTGTTAACACTGATGGGACTATTAGAGTTGGACAAAAGTCATTTCACATTATGATCTGGCCACAAGCCTATGGCAGCCAAGGTGTGGGGTGTGATGCCCCCATATGCGCATATGTTTGAATACTTGGCCCCAGTTGGTAGAGTTTCTTGGGAAGGATTAAGAAGTGTGGCCTCATTGGAGGAGTACTGATACTGGCAGTGGGCCTGAGGTTTCAGAAGCCCAGGACATTCCCAAATAGCTCCCTCTGCCTCCTGTTTGCAGAAAGGGATATAAGCGCTCATGGGCAAACACCATGTCTGCCTGCCAGCTGCCATGTTCTCTCCATGATGGCCATGGACTCCAACCTTCTGTAACCATGCACCCCAAATTAAACACTTTATTTTCTGTGGCCTTGGTCATGGCATTTTGTCACAACAACAGAAAATAAGTAAGACAGAATCACTTTCATAGATCTTAATTGGCTTGATTCTGTAGTTAGAAAACATACTGGGCAAAATGAAATTCAGAATGTTCTACCCTCACATGTGCAGGATATCAAAAGAAAAGAAAATTATATATAGAAAGTGGAAATGAGGGGGCTGGAGAGATGGCTCAGTGGTTCAGAAAACTATCTGTTTTTCCAGAGGACATGGGTTCAATTCTCAGCACCCTGTAACTCAAGCTCCAAAGGATCTCTCTCTCTCTCTCTCTCTCTCTCTCTCCCTCTCTCTCTCTCACACACACACACACACACACACACACACACATACACACATATATAGACAGACATGCATGTGAGCCAAACACCAATGCATATAAAATAAAATTTTAAAAAGAAAATGAAAAGAAGTATACAGAGTTTTCGTTGGGTAAAACTTATATTTGCTTTCTTTGAACCTTGTTTTAAGCAGTTGACTACCTGGCTCTTAGAGGCTGGCTGATGTGATTAGGTTAAGTTTCACAGTGTACAAAGTCACCATTAGTCCAATTTAAGTGCATCTTTAGGTCAAACTACATTCGATTGAACAGAATTACCCTGAGAAATAACTCCCTGTCCACTAATTTTCTCTTCAGCCATATCTAATCCAATATTAACATTACAGTGACCTTTTAAACCAATAATAATATTAATCATTGAAAAGACTATTTTTTAAGTCATTGATTCCAATTGTCTACGATTTGTGGTGCTTTCTGTGGTAGTCATGGGCAGGAAAGTGAGATCAGAGTACCCCAGTAGGGTGTATTTTTAACACTGACATTGTTAAGAATTGATGGCTCCTGATAATAATAGTGAAATAATTGTTGTGTGATATCTAATATTCACTTAAAAATTACAGTGTCATGTTATCCTTATCTGCTCCTGACACCTACTATTCCCACTGTGCTTACACCATTGAGCTTATTTACATTTTTGTATCAGTCAATACAAAATTGTGTTTCTATAACCAAATACCTAACACGGTCATGAGTGAGGCATTTATTTTATTTCTGGAGTGAGAGGTACAATCTATCATGGTGGAGAAGGATTGTACAATTCATGACAATAGACTCATGAGCCTAAGACTCTAACAATTGATGGACAAGGAAGCAAAGAACAGACAGGAAGTGACATCAGTGACATCGGGCTATAAAATCTCAAGACACTTACTCAATGATCTAATTTCTCCAGTGAGAGCTCAGCTCTGAAAGTTATATGTGATGATATATTATTTATGATTCATCAAATCTTGCCTGAGTATTCAGAAAGCAAAGCCAGCAACAAACTATAGAGGCCAGGCAATGGTGATACATATCTTTAATCCTAGAAACGATACTAGCTAGCCAGGCAGTGGTGGCACACACCTTTGGGTAGATTTCTGTGAGTTCGAGACCTCCCAGGGATACACTAGAGTGAATCAGTCTAAAAGATTAACAGAGCTCAGGCCTTTAATCCCAGCTCTAGAGAGGCATATAAAAGACAGGAACCCAATGTCTCAGGGTGCATTGTGAGATTTAATCTCTAGCCACCCTGAGGAGAGGTAGCAGTCTGAGGTTTGCTGGAGAACTTGCAGAGACAGGATCACCCCCTTTTAGACTGAGGTAGATGTAAGTGCTAGTGGCTCGGCTGCTTTGCTTCTCAAACCTTCGGCTTGGAGCTTGAACCCCAATATCTGTCTCTGGGTTTTTATTTTTGGTGTTACAGTTACACACCTCTAAGAGTGCAGCAAGACAGGGAGGATAGACATTCCACATTTGAACTATGGTGTTTCATTCTTGTCCCCTCTGACTCACATGTGTATCTGGTGTCTTTTAATCATCAGCAGGCTGTCCAGGGCACGGGCCTGGCCTTCATTGTCTACACTGAGGCCATTAAAAACATGGAAGTGTCCCGGCTCTGGTCAGTTCTCTACATCTTCATGCTGCTGATGCTGGGTTTGGGGAGCATGCTTGGAAACACAGCAGCCATACTCACCCCTCTGACGGACAGCAAGGTCATCTCGTGCTACCTGCCCAAGGAGGCCATTTCATTCAGGACACCAGAAGGTGGAGGCAGGGCATGGGTGGGTGACAAAATGCAAGACAATCAGTGGAAGGGTCTAATTAGGGGCCGTGTGATTCTAAGACAACTCCAGAAGGGCTGCATGGGTGTAGCTGTGCTCCTGCTAGGGTAATACTCAGTTCCACTTGGGTAAGTTGTTCTAGGAGCTGTATGTACATGTAATGTGTACCACAGAGACCCATTTTTAATTTCAACATCTTGCCACCCAGCCAGGATCATAAGAACACTCCTGTGCCTCCGATGGCTCTATATTCAGGATAGATAATGTCATGTCTGATCACATGTCCTAGCTATCATGTGGGAAGCATCCTCTTCCCTGTTCCTCGAAGCCTGATAGCACCTGGTATTTTTTTTTCTGAATTTGGGTCTCTGTGGTCCACAGTACAAAGGCAAGTAGCTCCCAATCCAGCACTTAATCCTCTCCTGAGGGAACCTCCCACTGGCTGACATTGTATGGTATGGCAGTGGGAAGGGCTACTAAGAATTCAGAGGCACCATGGAAAGCCTTTGGAAGTCAGAAGAAAACCTGGAAATAGTCAAATATTGACTCTGCCATGTTGTGCTACAGGGAGTTATCTGACAACACTGAGCCCTGGAACCCCGGTATAAAAGGGATCTCTGACTACTACCTTGGAGGCTTAATCTGGTCTGGTATATGACCAGAGCCTGGCAAGTGAGAACACCTACATAAATGTAAATTGCAGTTTCCTCCCAAACCAATCCTTATCTAGGGCCCCACACCACATTTAAGTCCACTTCTCACAGTCTCAGGGGCTATGTTTTTGGTATCTTCAGCATTCCCAGACTTTCAACCATTATGATATCCCCCGAAGAGCAACACCCTGACTTTTGTTGTTGTTTTCCTGCTCTGAAATACCTTACAAAGCAGCTCCTATAGCTGATGTGGGAACTCACCCTCCAAAGCACACCTAGGGATCGATGGCTCTTGTTGACATCCAATGTGGGATGAGTCAGGGAGTCTCAGAGAGATGAGCAATGATCTTGTGTTCCAGGTCTGGTGTGCCTCATCAACTGTGCCATCGGCACAAGTTCACCATGGAGGCTGGGAACTACTGGTTTGACATCTTCAATGACTATGCAGCAACACTGTCTCTGCTGCTCATCGTGCTGGTGGAGACCATAGCTGTGTGCTACGTGTATGGGCTAAAGAGGTAAGGAGACCCCAGATCCTGCCTGCTACAGGAGGCAGAGAAGCTGCAGGTCCACATCCATAGGAAAATCACCTTTCCTCTGTGCGCATGCCTGTTTTAGATAGCAGAACTGGCAGTCTGTTCTCTGCCCTCAAATCTCTGCTATCTCTTGCTTCCTCAGTTTACTTGTATCTTTCTTTCCTTTTCCATTTTCTTTTTTCCCCATTTTGTATCATCAGATGGATTTTAGGCTCAAAGAGTGGGTGTACCCTGTGATAATACATCAGATTCTATTCCTGAACACTTAAGTGTCTGTCCCCCTACTCTCAACCTAGGCATAGTGACTGCCTTTCTGCACTTGTCATGCCTTCCTAGGGTCAGTCACAGACAGGGTCTCAAAAACCATGTACCCTCAAAGGTGAAAAGAGGAACATTGTCCTATATCATTATTCTATTCTTTTTTCAGTGTGCCCATCATCTCTGCTATTCTAGACACCCTGGAGCATTGAAAATTTTCAGGGTCCATGCTACTGGCTTCAAGGAGCCTTTGTCAGAAAATCTTGGGAGTGAGCCTGGTGCACTTAGGTGAAGCCAATGTGCAATCAAATCTGAGAGCATGGTCAGAACCTATTGAAGGAGAGGGGAAAGTACGAGTTGTGTTTAGACATACTTACATCCAGAGCAACTTGTACAAATATAAATGCTCTGTTGAACATCTCTAGTTATGAGGGGGAGTCACCAAAACAGAACAGTTGTGCTCTTGGAAATCAGAAAGGTGAAGTAATGCTATCAGGAAATGCAAATGTGCCTCTGTTTACCGATCTAAAGGTAGTTGAACCTGGGAGAATGGAGCCTAAAAAGGGGGAATAAAGTCTCACACAACAGCCAACTTTATTAAGAACATCAGGAAATATCCACTTTGAGTGTTAAGAAAGATCATGTGAGTAAAGCTCTCATGAGTTCAAGCTGAGTATAATCACAATGACAGGCTGCACATGGGGAAAAAAAAAAACAAGAATTTCTATAGAGGTATAAATAAGTAATAATAGCCAGTTGGCAAGAATAATCTGAAGCAAACTATATGATACACCTGGGAGAGGTGTAGAAGAATAATCCTCCAAGAGCAATTCAGAGTTTTGGAGAAACTGAGGTCACGAGACTTTTATTTTCTTGGAAGTTTTCTCACAGGTACTCAGAATTGTTTTTTCTTCTTGAGAATGTTTCTTCCCTTTTCCATTTTTTCCTTTTTTAATTTTATGTGAGTTGGTGTTTTGTCATGGGTGTCAGGTCCCCTGGAGCTGAAATTACAGATGGTTGTGAGCTGCCTTGTGGGTGCTGGGAATTGAACCCAAGTCCTCTGGAAGAGCAGCCAGTGCTCTTGACCAGTGAGCGTTCTGTCTAGCCCCAGCACTCCGAATTCTCACAGGAATGCATTCTTGGATTGTGTTAGGATACTCTTCCATCCACATTGTGGTTACAACCTGCTAAACCCACTTTAGATTAAAGAGCACCCTAAATTAAAAATGCATTTGTTATACCTGCCTTCCTATCCATCACACTCAGAGCTGTCAAATGATCATCCCAGAGGCCATGTGATTGACGGGGTTACCAACATCTCCACAGAATACCCTGCTTCAGATTGCTTGCCCACAAAATGTTGGGTCTCAAACTATAGCTTCTACAGAATTCATTTCCCTTTCACACATTGTAGAGTGAGAAGACACTAAACTGAACAGGTCAGCCAAGGAGCTCTCCACATACAGTCAAATGCCAGTTTCTCCATGGGGACGTAGCTTTGCTTTATTTTGTTACTGTGAAAAGAGAAAGATCACTGTAGAATGATAAAAGATCAATTATAATGTTTAAAAGCTTACTCATATAACAGCTGTAGAATATACATTCTTATCAGCACACTGAAATTCCCCCAAATCAAATCTCAAATAATGTAATTAGAAGTCAACATGAATCATGAAGGTGGGATGCACCTGTAACCTACCAACTTGAGAGGCTGAAGCAGGGAGACTAAAGACCCGACCTAAACAATCAACCTAGCTAAATCCCATCTCCAAAGGGGAGGCTGGAGCAATGGCTCAACAGCTAAAAGCTCTGGCTGTTCTTGTAGAGACCATGGGTCCAGTCTCCAGCACCCAGTTGATGGTTCATAGCCATCCAGAACCCCAGTTCCAAGTAGGTATTATGTATATACATTATATATATATATATACATATATATATATGTGTGTGTGTGTGTGTGTGTGTGTGTGTGTGTGTGTGTACATATACATATGTATATGTAGAATATGCAAATAAAATAAAAACATATCTTTCTTTTTTTAAAGGACAAGAATTGCAACACAAACAAAAGCAACAAACAAACAAAAAACAAACAAACAAAAACTCTCAAGGTCTTGCCAACAGTGCTAAGGAGATTGGACTCTCTCATACAGGGAAACTAGAAACTCTTATGATTAATTAACAGTGGACTCACCAGGATGAGCAAATAATTGAAAATTGTATAACCTTAGTTTGCAGGATAAGACTATAGAACCCTGCGTAGAGCTATCCTTGCTTTCTCTCCTTCCTCAGGAATTCTGGCGACTCAGCTTGATCATGTTCTGTATCGTGTTTCTGATAGGCACAGTGAAGTTCCTACCCACAGGCAGTCATCCATTAGCCTGAATTGCATCCTGGGAACACTCAGGTGGGGCTAAGCCTGACTGAGTCACCTGCACTGGGAATCTGGACACCCCAGAGAACTGAGATTCATCCCTTTTGTTGAGATGATTTTTAAATACAGTTGTGACCGAGGTCTGAGTGAAGTGTAAATTTTAAAACAGACAGGACGCTCAAAATTCATGATTTATGATTGCTTGTCAGTTGTGCTCCTGAGGCTACATGTGTCACTGTACGTGCAAGGTGGGAGGGAACCCAAAACAATAGTGTCCCGTTGCACTTATTGGTAGCTCAGGATGTGCCATCGTGGGAGCGTTTATACTATAGAAATTTACAAGCACATAGATCGGAGTTTTTCTGCAGTTTCCAGTTCAACATCAGCAGACACAATGGTGGGAGATGTTATTCTATATATGTTTCTCATACTGGTTAATAAATAAAGCACTGTTGGCCAATAGAAAAGGAAGATAGGAGGGACTAGGAGACAAGGAGGAAGAGGAAATAGTAAGGAGGAGTCAAGATGGAGAGTCTGGAGAAAGCAGTATGCCTACCAGCTCCCTGGTAAGAGAAATACATAGATCAGTAGAAATGGGTTAATAATTAAGACAGAGCTAGCCGATTAGAAACTAGCACCTGGCCAACAGCATAATATCAAATATGGAGTCTTGGTGTTTTCATTGGGGCTGGTGCGGCGGCGGGACAAGGCAGGACAAGACCAAGCGGCGGGCAGAAAAACCGTACTCCTTACACACAATCGTATCTTCATGAGATATTTTGCAGTAACCCTTAATAGTGGAAGTCTGAGGAGCCCAGAAATCCTAGAATTTGAGACTCATGACAGAGAAAAAGAATGTGGCCAAAGGTCAATGGGAGGGTGTGAACTGGCTACCACTGAGGTTAAGGCCAGGGGGGGAGGCACCAGCCAACCAGGGAAGACACACACCAGGGCCTGACAGGACAGAAAGCTGAACAACAGGAAACACAAGGGACTGGAATCCAAAAGAGAGCACAGGAGTGGGTCCATTCTACCCTGAGTGTTGTCTCAGAAGATGGAATCACCCTTGGCGCATGTGGTCTCCCTGCCAGAAGATGAGGAGCTGCAGCCCAAGGGCAGCCCTGAATGCCCTGACCAGCACACAGGAAGACTGGGCCCAACCAAATATGCCCAGCCTGGGGTTGGGGAGAAGGGGCGACCAAAGTGGGACAACCCCAGCAGTTCTTACTTACCTGCATACCCTATGCCATGGTCCTGGGCAATGTGTGGCCCTTCCCCCACCTGAGCCAGACATACTGCAGAGGTGAGTGCAGTTTGCAGGGACAGCAGTGTCTGAGTAGCTGAGTGCTTCACATCTCAAACCCTCACCTTCCTGGAATCTGTATGAATTATAGGACTAGTGGATGTTACCTCCAAAGATCTGGCCCACAACCCAGCAAAGAAGGAAGGTTGGGCTTTGCTTTCACAGACAGGGCTTTTGTGCTGTCTAAAAAAAAAGAAAAGAAAAGAAAATAAAGAAAAAAAACTTTCCCTTTCCTAACTTGAAGTCATGAAACCTTTCTGTTCCTCCTCTGAATTCTTAACCACTGGGTTGTGGATATGGAGCTGTGTTCTACTTCCTTTCCTTCCTTTTTTTCTGTATAAAATATGGTATCTAAAAAGGTTCATTATATTATGTTGTTGTATTGTTGTTGTCATGACGAAAAGATTGCAGAGCTCTTTTGCTTGGATTATATCCTTGAGGTTTGAGGAAGTGATGGAAAGTTTGCTCGGCAGAGCTGAGAAGGTGCCCACACTCCCACCTTGGTAAGAGCAAGCAGTCTGTCACAAAGACAAGTTGATGTGGGCCATACCAGGCCTGCTGTAGTTGCTACTTGGTACTTTGGGTTAAAATTAGACTATCTTATGACCTTTGTGTGTTAGAGCCCAACTCCAAACAGCTGTGGGGAACATGGCTATGGCTCCTGCTCCCAGGTGTCTCTAAGAATCCTCACAGGCCTCTGCCTCCTTCAACATCAAGCTGAAAGTTAAACCTGACTGTTTAAAGAGTAGAATTCTTCTCTGCAAAGCAGGCTCTGCGATGAATGTTTCCTGTTCCTGGACGGTGTTTTGAGGAGAAATGTTAGGAAGGTGGTGGTGGTGCGGTGTGTGCATGCACGGGGTGGGGACATCTAAACAGTACCAATATGGGAAAGGGGAAGATCCCAGGTACCCTATCAAATACTCATGGAGTAAAGGCTGATAGACTTAGGCCCACCCCCATTCCAAAGGGATAAAGCTATTGCTTTCCCTTTCCCTGCAATTGTTACATTTCTCATGGGTGTCTCCCATCTGTAATTTGAGAAGACCTCTACATAGGCTCATATACCAGACTCAAAATTGTGGAGGAGGACTTGGAAGTGTCCAGACTGTTGCAGCACTCTCGCCTCAAGTGAAGGAACCCTCCCTAACCAGGATAAGCTTGGTGAGAAGCCGAGACAATTTCCACCTCTACCAGGAATAAGGAAAGTAGGGCTTCTGTCTGTGTGTAAAAAGTAATTGATATCATTTGGCTATCCATGTGATAACTAGGGTAGAGGGGTAAGTCACAACTCCAAAACCAAGAGACTTTGGACTCCAAGGAACCAAGAATCTTCTGGAGAAGGAAGAGTGGGAGGGGTGGCTATCCCCTGCACCCTCCACCTTTAGATTGCTTCATTGCCGCTTGCTGGCCTCTTGAGCTAGGATTGCTAACTATTAGCACCTTGAGGTAGGCTGTCTTGGGTAGGGAAGATTTGCTCAGCTTTTTTCTTTCCTGAGATGTTCTAGCCCACAGGCAAAACCTGAGTTCATCATGAAGTTTTCCAGCTTCAAGGAAGAGATACCGACCTTGCTTTTGTATTTGAAGTGGGGATTGCCTGAAATTCCAATGGAGCCTGTGAGTGAGCTAGCAGGGCAAGTTTCTAAGTAGGAAATCGTTGTTGGGTGGTGTCACCAATTTACCCAGAACTCAAGTATTTACAGCTGTGGCATGCTAGAAAAAATGACCCCTGCATACAACCCCCCATGTCCCTGGTGTACTGGGCTGTTGGGTGGGTGCGCGTCAAAGAAAGTGTCAAGACTACTTAACTGATGGCTGTGGGTCAGGGTTGTGTGGCTGGAAAAAAAATTTATTTTTTTCGGATTTTCCAGATAGGGATTTTCGGTGTAGCTTTGGAGCTAGTCCCTGCGCTTGCTAAGTAGACCACGCTGGCCTTGAACTCGCAGAGATCTGCCTGCCTCTGCCTCTCTAAAGCTGGGATTAAAGGCATGCATCACAAAAGTCCAGCAGGGCTACTGAAATCTTAAACATTCCTGAGCCCCAGGATTGCATTCCCAGTGAAGTAACTATCAATCATTGAAGCTAAAGGAGACTTCCAGTTGTTTAAGTCATAAGGCACCAGCACTAAGATTAAAGCTCATGTGAATTTTCAGCAGCACAGGGTCAGGTGCTAAACAAGCAGGTACAGGCAAAGAAAGATCAGCCTGCCTGAGTTGGGAAGCTGGAGACAGGGGCTTTGCTGGGGTGGTCGTGCTCTTTGTATCTGGCATCTCCAATATTGGTTTCCCACAGTTAGATATAGATTACCATTTCACTTATTCCTGCCTGCATTTTTGCTGACCCATTATGATTACTAATATTATTTTTGAGAGAAACATTTCCTCTATTCCTTTGGAGACTGTCCTAGAACACTCTCTGTAATAAAGCAGGTTTGGAATACAACCAGAACAATTTTTGTTAGCCTACCTAATGTTGATGGGATTGAAGGCCAATGTCACCAACATCTAGTCTGTTCACCTTTTTTCCCTTTAACTTTGTCTGTAAACTCACATTTCTTCTCTCTTATTTTCTATTTCTATTTCCTCACTCTCCATGGGAGTCTAAACCTGGGGGGGGTTTTCATTTTCATGTAAGACTGTGCTCAATATAAGAGCTTCCTACAAATCTTCAAGTGAAAATTGGTTTTACTTTGTCACTAGGAAACGCAAAGAACAAAAAGGACCTTGAAAAGTACATCATTTGATTATGTCCAACTTGGTATCTTGTTGAGGTAACTAACACAAAGACATGGAAATGAAAACCAAAGTAGGCAGGGCAGCCGGAACGTTGACCATCATTGCTGGATTTTCTCAAACAACTGTGCTGGCCTTGTGAAATTTAGCATTATACTCCCTAGCTCCCTCTAAATCTCCACTGCTCTTTTACCACCTTCCAACACATGCCACAAGATATCTGTGAGAGTTTAACTTCCACAAAGTGTGTTGTCTCTCAGGAAGACAAACATTCTTGAATGATAGATATCCAAGTAACATCACCTCAGTGGGTACGGTATTATCTCTGAAGAATGTGAATGAATCATTTCAGTATATATTGGACTTGTTTTTAGGGGACCAGAGTTGTTGTTAGTCATCAACGTCCTCATGATACTTGAGGCTCCTGCTGCCTTCCTTTTACAAATTAATGCCTCTCCTCTCGTCTCATGAGGGTAAATCAATGCAAATTCTAACTTGGATTTGGTTTGCTTTGGAAGAGTGGGATTATATTCCTCTTTGCTGAACCTGGGCCATTCAGTGGGGACTAAGAGATCTGCATTCACAGAAAAGTCTACCAAGTATTGATGAAGGCTTTTCATAAGCATACAGCTGGAGCCAATTTGCCTAAACTCAATACCCTATATATCCTCACCTGGGTCATCACAGTGCCATTGCTAGCTGATTGCGGTTGGATATAAAGAAACGTATCACTTAGAGTCAGAGAGTTCTGCTCCCTTGTTTTTTTTTATTTTATTTTATTTCATTTTATTGTTTATTTTGATTGTTAGGCCAAATGGATTCTATGCATCATTGCAGACTGTCCTGGAACTCAGTCTTGGGACCAGACTGTCTTCAAGCACACAGAAAATAGCTTGGCTCTGCTTCACAAGTGCTGGGATTATTGATGTGTGACACAACCACACAGATTTTATTGTATTTTTGTTTCTGGGGAAGGGGTATGGTGGCAATGCTTTATCAGTTCTTTCTTTAGATCCTTCAGGATTGATTTCATACAAAGTGTTCTTACCACAGTTTCCCTTCTTCGACAGCTCCTTCTCCTCAGCCAAATCCAACTGGTGTTAGGGTTATGCTTCTAGTTCACTCTCTTTCACACATTGCTGTGTTAATGCAACAGCTGTAATTACTTTTCTCCATGAATCCTGGAATTATCAGTTTTTAGATTATGCATGTGGTTTAGCCATGCACATGAATAAAATCAGTGAAATCTGAGTACCACCTGACAGAGCAAAAGAACTTTTATGAGGATTTCAACTTACAGGCAGAGTATGTCAAGAATGGGCAAGCTCTCTATCACTGGGTGTATAGCCTTTAAAATTGGTGACACATAAACAAAGCATTACACAGGATCAAGCCAACTTTCAACTAAGGTACCCAATCATTCTGTTGTACTGATAGTCATATTAATAGAGGAAATTAGAGAAAGATAGAGTGATAAATTTAGGGACATGGCTTCACTTCCACCATGAGTCAAATATATGAAACTTAAAAAAATAAAAACAAAAACAAAAACAAACCAGAAAGGGCCTGGGAGATGTCTTAGTAGTTGAAAGACTTTCTGTCTTTTTTTTTCAGCATTTCTCTGTATACCCATTTCTTTTCTAGAACTCAGACTGAAGTCCTGGTGAGCTGCCAAATCTCTGCTTTCAGATTTTTGAGAACAGAGGCTTGATTCATCATCTGTGGCTAAGAGTTGGAATTTTGTTATTTATTTTTGAGTACATGAGACCTGAGAACTATAGTAGCAGAACAATACTCAGGAATCAGTTGGTGTTCTGCCTTAGGGACTGTGTGAAATTTTTGTCTTGATGTTTGTTTGTTTTTCTTTTTGTTTTTTAGTTTGTATTAACTGTCTACATATTTACATTACCTCCACTGTCTCTCCCTTCCTTCCTTCTTCCTTTCATTTATTTTGGAAACTGGTTTTGTCTTTGTACCTTGAGAGCTGTCTTGAAACTCATTTTGTAGGCCAGGCAGACGTGAAAGTCAGAAATCAAACTGTCTCTCTGCCTCTACCTCTGCCTCTGCTTCTGCCTCTTCCTCAGAACCACTGTGTACCAATCTCCGCTGGAATACTCATATATGCATGTGCCATGCTTTCCAGTTAAACATTGGTTGAGGAGGGAAAGCCTACATGGCTGATAGGAATTCAGTTATTTTCAGGTTTATGAGGAAAAATAAACTTTGTTTTGTTTACTTTATATTTTCACGTGTGTGTGTGTGTTTTTTTTTTTTTTAAGACAGCTCGTGTCCCTTTTTCTCTGCTCCACTACATGGTGCAGGTCTTCTTTCTGAGAACAGATATGAAAGCATTGAGCTACTTCAAGTTAGTTTACCTGTACTAATGTTGTTGTTCTCACTATACAGCAGAGATTGGACAAGCCATGCATGAAAGTCCAGCCCTGTCAAAGAGCAAATGGGACCTTTCTTGCTGCAGGGCTTAACAAAGCTTGGCCCTAATTCCCTTGTACTTGTAATTATGGATACATTGTGAATTTTAAAATCATTGAAATCCTGTTAGCCTCTTGTCACTCTCTAGATTTTCACTGAACTATTGTCATTTGTTTATTTTTGGCTTTGTCATTGAGTGTGTTTGTGTGTGTGTGTGTGTGATCATCTCATCTGCCTGTCTGCCAATGCCCTACTCAGTTTGAGCATGAATATGTTCAGATTTGTAGTTAGATTTAGTGCAAAAAGATAGTTTTCAATTTTTCAAGACATGATTTTTCTGTGTTGCTTTGACTCTCCCAGGACTCAGTCTGTAGACCAGGCTGGCCATGAACTCATAGATCCTCCTGCCACCAGAGTGGTTACATTACAGCCATGTGGGGATATTTCCTGCTCCATACTGGGTTTTCTTCTTTCTTCCTTGCTTTCTTTCTTCTACCACATCAACTTCTTATTTTCCTTCTTCTTCTACCCCTTCTACTTCTTTTTGTTCTTTATCTTCTTATTTTCCATCTTCTTCTACCCCTTCAACTTCTTTTTGTTCTTTATCTTTCTCGTCATCTTCTTCTCTTTTACTTCTTCTTCTTCTAATTTTCTTTTGCTCTTTCATCATGAGGCTTCACTATGCATCTTTTACTGACCTGAGGCTCCATTGAACTCAAACCCACACAGCTTCCTGAGTGCTGTTGATAAAAGTTCTCATGGCCACTGCCCAGTAATTTTGCCTTTCAAGTCTTGCTATCTAGCAATTTAATTTTTCAATTACTTACCCCTTTGTCTTTATGTCTGCGCACTCCTGGAAATCCAGTTCCTCAGTCCTCCCTATATAATCAAAAATAACTAGAGTTAAAATAAGTAACCTGGCCTTCATACAGGTGTAAATCAAAAATAAATGAAGAAGATCGAAGGGAACTTGGCCTGGGGATCAGATGAAACTTCACGGATTGCTGGAAAGCTGAACTAGTCTAGAGCTGTATGCTTACACAGAACAAACAAGTAGTGCTGCTTCGGTTAGTATGTGAAGAAACACTGATTCTGATTCCAAAGTGAGTTTTTCTTTTCCACCTTTCTTTATTTCATAAGTAAAATCGGAGACCTGGTTGGCATGGAGCTTGTATTGCCAGTCCCACATGCAACAGGCTTTGTATGCATTCTGCCTCCACACCCCATCCCATTGTCTCCTGCTATATCATACAAATGCCCAGTCTTCTACCAATTTACACACACACACAGACACATGCACGCACACACACGCACACACACACACACACACACAAACACACACACATACACACTCTCACATTCACAAACACACACACACATATTAAAGAATAGGGCCCAGGAGCATAGACTATCTATAAATTGCAGAGGTCACTTGGTGGCATGTAGTGCCCTCTTCTGGTGAAATGGCAGACAGAATACACGTGCATAAAATCAATCCAGAAGCATTTCATTTCTACTTATTATTACTATTATCATCATTATTATTATTCTGATTATTTTTGACACAAACATTTAGTCTTTTCTTAGGAGACTGTCCTTGAACACTCTCTGTAATAAAGCAGGCTTGGAATTCAAACAGAACAATTTATGTTTGCCTCCCTAGTGTTGATGGGATTGACGGCCAATGTCAGGAACCCAATATAATGTGTTCTCCTTTTTTCCCTTTTCCTTTGTCTGTAAACTCACATTTCTTCTCTCTTGTTTTCTTTTTCTTTCCCTTCACTCTCCATAGGAATCTAAACCTGGGCGGTGTTTTCCTTTTCATATAAGGCTGTGCTTTCTCAATATAAGAGCTTCCTACAATTCTTCAAGTGAAAATTGATTTTACTTTGTCACTGGGAAACACAAAGAACAAACAGGACCTTGAAAAGTACATCATATGATTGTTTCCATCTTGGTATCTTGTTGAGGCAACTCAAGTAAAGACGTGGAAATGAAAACCAAAGTAGGCAGGGCAGCCGGCATGTGGCCCATCATTGCTTAATTCTCTCAAACAACTGTGCTGGCCTTATGAATTTTAGCATTGTACTCCCTTGCTCTCTCTTACTCTCCATGGCTCCTTTACCTCCTTCCAACACGTGCCACAAGATATCTGTGAGAGTTGATCTTCCAGAAAGCGTGTTGTCTGTCAGGAAGACAAACATTCTTGAATGATAGCTATCCAAGTTACATCATCTCAGTGGGTAAAATGAACCATTTTAGTATATATTGTAGTTGTTTTTACGGGACTAAAGTTGTTGTTATTCATCAACATCCTCATCATACTGGAGGCTCCTGCTGCCTTCCTTTTACAAATTAATTGCCTCTCCCCCTCTCCTCTTGTGAGGGTAAATGAATGGAAAGTCTAACTTGGATATAGCTTGCTTTGGAACTGTGGGATTATATACCTCTTTGCTGAACCTGGGCCATTCAGGGAGGACTGAGAGATGCTGCATTCACTGGAAATTCTACCAAGTATTGATAATGGCTTTTCATAAGCATACAGCTGGAGCCCACTTTGCCTAAACTCAATACCCTATATATCCTCACCTGGGTCATCACAGGGCCATTGCTAGCTGATTGTGGTTGGATATAAAGAAATGAATCACTTAGAGTCAGAGAGTTCTTCTCCCTTGTCTTTTTATTTTACTTCATTTACTGTTGATTTTAATTGTTTGGCAAAATGTATACTATGCATCTTTGCAGACTGTCCTGGAGCTAACTTTTGAGACCAGACTGGCTTCAAGCACACAGAAAATAGCTCAGCTCTGCCTCCCAAGGTCTGAGATTAATGATGTGTGACACAACCCCACAGTTTTTAATTTAATTTTGTTCTTGTGGAAGGGGGTAGAGTGGGAATGCTTTATCAGTTCTTTCTTTAGATCCTTCAGGATTGATTTTACACAAAGTGATCTTACCACAGTTTCCATTCTTCCCACAGCTCCTTCTCCTCAGCCAAATCCAACTGGTGTTAGGGTTATGCTTTTAGTTCACTCTCTTTCACACATTGCTGTGTTAATGCAAGAGCTGTAATTGCTTTTCTCCATGGATCGTGGAATTATCAGTTTTTAGATTATGCATGTGGTTTAGCCATTCCCATGATTAAAATCAGTGAAATCTGAGTAGCACCTGCCAGTGCAAAAGAACTTTTACGAGGATTTCAACTTACAGGCAGAGTATGTCAAGAAAGGGCAAGCTCTCTGTCACTGGGTTTATTGCCTTTACAATTGGTGATACATAACCAAAGCATTACACAGGATCAAGCCAACTTTCAAATAAGGTAGACAATCATTCTGTTGTACTGATAGTCATATTAATAGAGGAAATTAGAGAACGATAGAGTGAGAAATTTAGGGACATGGCTTCACTTCCACCATGAGTCAAATATATGAAACTTAAAAAAAAAAACCAGATAAGGCCTGGTAGATGACTTAGTAGTTGAAAGACTTTCTGTCTTTTTTTTTTTTCAGCATTTCTCTGTATACCCATTTCTTTTCTAGAACTCAGACTGTAGTCCTGGTGAGCTGACAAATCTCCGCTTTCAGATTTTTGAGAACAGAGGCTTGATTCATCATCTGTGGCTAAAAGTTGGAATTTTGTTATTTATTTTTGAGTACATGAGACCTGAGAACTATAGAAGCAGAACAATACTCAGGAATCAGTTGGTGTTCTGCCTTAGGGACTGTGTGAAATTTTTGTCTTGATGTTTGTTTGTTTTTGTTTTTGTTTTTTAGTTTGTTTTTTGTATTAACTGCCTCCATATTTACATTTCCCCCACTGTCTCTCCCTTCCTTCCTTCTTCCTTTCATTTCTTTGGAAACTGGTTTTGTATTTGTACCTTGAGAGCTGTCTTGAAACTCATTTTGTAGGCCAGGCAGAAGTGAAAGTCAGAAATCAACCTGTCTCTCTGCCTCTGCCTCTGCCTCTGCTTCTGCCTCTTCCTCAGAAACACTGTGTACCAATCTCAGCTGGAATATTCATATATGCATGTGCCATGCTTTCCAGTTAAACATTGGTTGAGGAGGGAAAGCCTACATGGCTGAGAGGAATTCAGTTATTTTCAGGTTTATGAGGAAAAATAAACTTTGTTTTGTTTACTTTATATTTTCACTTGTGGTTATTTTTTTCTTTCTTTCTTTTTTTTTTTAGGACAGCTCGTGTCCCTTTATCTGTGCTCCACTACATGGTGCAGGTCTTCTCTCTTAGAACATATATGACAGCATTGAGCTACTTCAAATTAGTTTACCTCTACTATTGTTGTTCTCACTATACAGCAGAGATTGGCCAAGTCATGCATGAAAATCCAGCCCTGTCAAAGAGCAAATGGTGCCTTTCTTGCTGCACGGCTTAACAAAGCTTGGCCCTAATTCTCTTGTACTTGTAATTATGGATACATTGTGAATTTTAAAATCATTGATATCCTGTTAGTCCTCTTGTCACTCTCTAGATTTTCACTGAACTATTGTCATTTATTTATTTTTGGCTTTATCATTGAGTGTGTGTGTGTGTGTGTGTGTGTGTGTGTGTGTGTGTGTATGTGTGTATGTGTGTGTGTGCATCTCATCTGCCTCCCTACCAACGGGCCCACTCAGTGTGAGCATGAATATGTTCAGATTTGTAGTTAGATTTAGTGCAAAAAGATAGTTTTCAATTTTTCAAGACATGATTTTTCTGTGTTGCTTTGACTCTCCCAGGACTCAGTCTGTAGACCAGGCTGGCCATGAACTCATAGATCCTCCTGCCACCGGAGTGGTTACATTACAGGCATGTGGGGATATTCCCTGCTCCTTACTGGGTTTTCTTCTTTCTTCCTTGCTTTCTTTCTTCTACCACATCAACTCCTTCTTTTCCTTCTTCTTCTACCTCTTCGAATTCCTTTTGTTCTTTATTTTTCTTGTCATCTTCATCTCTTTTACTTCTTCTTCTTCTTCTAATTTTCTTTTGCTCTATCAACATGAGGCTTCACTATGCTGCTTTTACTGACCTGAGGCTCCATTGAACTCGTACCCACACAGCTTCCTGAGTGCTGTTGATAAAAGTTCTCATGACCACTGCCCAGTAATTTCGCCTTTCAAATCTTGCTATCTAGCAATTTAATTTTTCAATTACTTACCCCTTTGTCTTTATGTCTGCGCACTCCTGGAAATCCAGTTCCTCCGACCTCCCTATATAATCAAAAATAACTAGAGTTAAAATAAGTAACCTGGCCTTCATAGAGGTGTAAATCAAATATAAATGAAGAAGATCGAAGGGGAACTTGGCCTGGGGATCAGATGAAACTTCATGGATTGCTGGAAACCTGAACTAGTCTAGAGGTGTATGCTTACACAGAATAAACAAGTAGTGCTGCTTGTTTGAACTTGGGTTAGTATGTGAAGAAACACAGATTCTGATTCCAAAGTGAGTCTTTCTCTTCCTCCTTTCTTTATTTCATAAGTCAAATCAGAGACCTGGTTGGCATGGAGATTTTATTGCCAGTCCCACAAGCAAACAGGCTTTGTATGCATTCTGCCTCCACACCCCATCCCATTGTCTCCTGCTGTATCATACAAATGCCCAGTCTTCTACCAATTTACACACACACAGACACATGCACGCACACACATAAACACACACAAACACCACACACACAGTCACACATTCACAAACACACACACACATATTAAAGAATAGGGCCCAGGAGCATAGACTATCTATAAATTGCAGAGGTCACTTGGTGGCATGTAGTGCCCTCTTCTGGTGAAAGGGCAGACAGAATACTCGTGCATAAAATCAATCCAGAAGCATTTCATTTATACTTATTATTACTATTATCATCATTATTATTATTCTGATTATTTTTGAGACAAACATTTACTCTTTTCTGAGGAGACTGTCCTTGAACACTCTCTGTAATAAAGCAGGCTTGGAATTCAAACAGATCAATTTATGTTTGCCTCCCTAGTGTTGATGGGATTGACGGCCAATGTCAGGAACCCAATATAATGTGTTCTCCTATTTTTCCCTTTTCCTTTGTCTGTAAACTCACATTTCTTCTCTCTTGTTTTATTTTTCTTTCCCTCCACTCTCCATAGGAATCTAAACCTGGGTGGTGTTTTCCTTTTCATGTAAGAGTGTGCTTTCTCAATATAAGAGCTTCCTACAATTCTTCAAGTGAAAATTGGTTGTACTTCCTCACTAAGAAACACAAAGAACAAAAATGACCTTGAAAAGTACATCATATGTTTGTGTCCATCTTGGTATCTTGTTGAGATAACTAAAGCAAAGTCGTGCAAATGAAAACCAAAGTAGACAGGGTAGCCAGCAAGTAGCCCATCATTGCTGGATTTTCTCAAACAACTGTGCTGAGCTTAGGAATTTTAGCATTGTACTCCCTTGCTCTCTCTTACTCTCCATGGCTCCTTTAAATCTTTCCAACACGTGCAACAAGATATCTGAGATTGTTTATCTTCCAGAAATTGTGTTGTCTTTCAGGAAGACAGCCAATCTTGAATGATAGATATCCAAGTTACATCATCTCAGTGGGTAAGGTATTGTCGCTGAGGAATATGAATGAACCACTTCATTATATATTCTACTTGTTTCAAGGGGACCAGAGTTGTTGTTATTCATCAACATCCTCATCATACTTGTTGCTCCTGCTGCCTTCCTTTTACAAATTAATGCCTCTCCTCTCCTCTCCTGAGGGTAAATCATTGGATATGGTTTGCTTTGGAATTGTGTGATTATATTCCTCTTGCTGAACCTGGGCCATTCAGGGAAGACTGAGAGATGCTGCAATAACTTGAAAGTCTACCTAGTATTGATAATGGCTTTTCATAAGCATACAGCTGGAGCCCACTTTGCCTAAACTCAATACCCTATATATCCTCACCTGGGTCATCACCGGGCCATTGCTAGCTGATTGTGGTTGGATATAAAGAAACAAATCACTTAGAGTCAGAGAGTACTGCTCCCTTGTATTTTTGTGTTGTATTATTTTATTGTTTATTTTGATTTTTTGGCAAAATGTATACTATGCATCTTTGCAGACTCTCCTGCAACTCACTTTTGAGACCAGACTAGCTTCAAGCACACAGAAAATAGGTGACCTCTGCCTCCCAAGGGCTGAGATTAATGATGTGTGACATAACCCCACAGTTTTTATTTTAATTTTGTTTTTGGGGAAGGGGGTATGGTGGGAATGCTTTATCAGTTCTTTATTTATATCCTTCAGGATTGATTTCATACAAAGTGTTCTGAGCACAATTTTCCTTCTTCCTACAGCTCCTTCCACTCAGCCAAATACACCTGGTGTTAGGGTTAGGCTTCTAGTTCTCTCTCTTCACACATTGCTGTGTTAATGCAAGAGCTGTAATTACTTTTCTCCATGGACCCTGGAATTATAAGTTTTTAGATCATGCATGTGGTTTAGCCATTCACATGATGAAAATCATTGAAATTTGAGTACCACCTGCCAGTGCAGAAGAAGTTTTACGAGGATATCAACATATAGGCAGAGTATGTAAAGTCTTCTACCAATTACCCACACAAGGCACACACACACACACACACACACACACACACACACACACACAAACACACGCACACATTCACAAACAAACACACACACATATTAAAGAATAGGGCCCAGGAGCATAGACTATCTATAAATTCCAGAGGTCACTTGGTGGCATGTAGTGCCCTCTTCTGGTGAAAGGGCAGACAGAATACTCGTGCATAAAATCAATCCAGAAGCATTTCATTTCTACTTATTATTACTATTATCATCATTATTATTATTCTGATTATTTTTGAGACAAACATTTAGTCTTTCCTTTGTAGACTGTCCTTGAACACTCTCTGTAATAAAGCAGGCTTGGAATTCAAACAGATCAATTTATGTTTGCCTCCCTAGTGTTGATGGGATTGAAGGCCAATGTCAGGAACAGAACATAGTGTGTTCTTCTTTTTTCCCTTTTCCTTTGTCTGTAAACTCTCCTTTCTTCTCTCTTATTTTCTTTTTCTTTCCCTTCACTCTCCATAGGAATCTAAACCTGGGTGGTGTTTTCCTTTTCATGTAAGACTGTGCTTTCTCAATATAAGAGCTTCCTACAATTCTTCAAGTGAAAATTGGTTTTAGTTCGTCACTAGGAAACACAAAGAACAAAAATGACCTTGAAAAGTACATCATATAATTGTGTCCATCTTGGTATCTTGTTGAGGTAACTCAAGCAAAGAAGTGGAAATGAAAACCAAATAGGCAGGGCAGTGGGCAAGTGGCCCATCATTGCTGGATTTTCTCAAACAACTGTGCTGACCTTATGAATTTTAGCATTGTACTCCCCTGATCTCTCTTACTCTCCATGGCTCCTTTACCTCTTTCCAACACGTGCCACAATATATCTGTAAGAGTTTATTTTCAAGAAATTGTGTTGTCTCTCAGGAAGGCGAACATTCTTGAATGATAGATATCCAAGTTACATCAACTCAGTTGGTAAGGGATTATCTCTCATGAATATGAATGAACCATTTTAGTATATATTGTACTTGTTTTTAGGGGACCAGAGTTGTTATTCATCAACATCCTCATCATACTTGTGGCTCCTGCTGCCTTCCTTTTACAAATTAATGCCTCTCCTCCTCTCCTCCTGTGAGGGTAAATCAATTGAAAGTGTAACTTGGATTTGGTTTGCTTTGCAAGTGTGGGATATATCGCTCTTTGCTGAAGGTGGGCCATTCAGGGAGGACTGAGAGATGCTGCATTCACTGGAAAGTCTACCAAGTATTGATAATGGCTTTTCATGAGCATACAGCTGGAGCCCACTTTGCCTAAACTCAATACCCTATATATCCTCACCTGGGTCATCACAGGGCCATTGCTAGCTGATTGTGGTTGGATATAAAGAAACGAATCACTTAGAGTCAGAGAGTTCTGCTCCCTTGTCTTTTTATTTTACTTCATTTTTTCTGTTGATTTTCATTGTTCGGCAAAATGTATACTATGCATCTTTGCAGACTGTCCTGGAACTCACTCTTGAGACCAGACTGGCTTCAAGCACACAGGAAATAGCTCAGCTCAGCATCCCAAGGGCTGGGATTTATGATGTGTGACACAAGTCCACAGTTTTCATTTTATTTCTGTTTTTGGGGAATGGTGTACGGTGGGAAAGCTTTGTCAGTTCTTTCTTTAGATCCTTCAGGTTGGATTTCATACAAAGTGTTCTGACCAAGGTTTCCCTACTTCCCACAGCAGTTTCCCCTCAGCCAAATCCACCTGGTGTTAGGGTTAGGCTTCTAGTTCTCTCTCTTTCACAAATTGCTGTGTTAATGCAAGAGCTGTAATTACTTTTCTCCATGGATCCTGGAATTATCAGTTTTTAGACTATGCATGTGGTTTAGCCATGCACATGATTAAAATCAGTGAAATCTGAGTACCACCTGCCAGTGCATAAGAACTTTAATGAGGATTTCAACTTATAGGCAGAGTATGTCAAGAAAGGGCAAGCTCTCTGTCACTGGGTTTATAGCCTTTTCAAGTGGTGCTACATAACCAAAGCATTATACAGGATCAAGCCAACATTCAAATAAAGTAGCCAACATTCTGTTGTACTTATAGTCATATTAATAGAGGAAAGAAGAGAAAGATAGAGTGATAAATTTAGGGACATTGCTTCATTTCCAGCAGAAGTCAAATATGTGAAAATTAAAAAAAAATCAATAAAATGCCTGGGAGTTGGCCTAGTACTTGAGAGACTTGCTGTCTTTTTTTTTTCAGCATTTCTCTGTATACCCATTTCTTTTCTAGAACTCAGACTGAAGTCCTGGTGAGGTGACAAATCTCCACTTTCAGATTTTTGAGAACAGAGGCTTGATTCATCATGTGTGGCTGAAAGTTGGAATTTTGTTACATATTTTTGAGTACATGAGACCTGAGAACAATAGTAGCAGAGCAATATTCAGGAGTCGGAGTCAGTTGGTGTTCTGCCTTAGGGACTGTGAGACCTTTTTTGTCTTGATTTTTTTTTTTTTTTTTTTTTTTTTTTGTATTAACTGTCTCCATATTTCCATTTCCTCCACTGTATCTCCCTTCCTTCCTTCTTCCTTTCATTTCTGTTTGAAACTGGTTTTGTGTTTGTACCTTGAGAACTGTCTTGAATCTCATTTTGTAGGCCAGGCAGAAGTGAAAGGCAGAAATCAACCAGAATCTCTGCCTCTGCCTCTGCCTCTGCCTCAGAAAAACTGTGTACCAATCTCCACTGGAATACTCAGACATGCATGTGCCATGCTTTCCAATTAAACTTTGGGTGAGGAGGGAAACCATACATGGCTGATAGGAATTCAGTTATTTTCAGGTTTATGAGGAAAAATTTTTTTTGTTTTGTGTACTTTATATTTTCACTGGGTTGTTTTTAAGACAGGTCGTGTCCCTTTATCTGTTCTCCACTACATGGTGAAGGTCTACTATCTGAGAACAGATATGAAAGCATTGAGCTACTTCAAATTAGTTTACCTCTACTAATGTTGTTCTCACTATACAGCAGAGATTGGCCAAGCCATGCATGAATGTCTAGCCCTGTCAAAGAGCAAAGGGGACCTTTCTTGCTGCAGGGCTTAACAAAGCTTGGCGCTATTTCTCTTGTACTTGTAATTATGGATACATTGTCAATTTTAAAATCATTGAAATCCTTTTAGTCCTCTTGTCACTCTCTAGATTTTCACTGAACTATTGTCATCTGTTTATTTTTGGCTTTGTCATTGAGTGTGTGTGTGTGTGTGTGTGTGTGTGTGTGTGCATCTCATCTGCCTCCCTGCCAACGGGCCTACTCAGTTTGAGCATGAATATGTTCAGATATGTTGTGAATCCTACTCAAATGTCTGTGTTTTTTAAAGGTCATAGGCAACCCCATTGAGAGTGTACTTTGATCACCCAAAGTGGTCCATACAAAGATGTTGAGGACTGCTATTCTAGAGTGTCCTGCATGATCCTCTCTGTGTTTATGGAGATAATGGAAAACCTTGCAAAATCTAATGAATCTGTTGCATAGAAATATAAAAATTTAATCCATTAAATCTCAGAATAAGGATAAAATTGTATTTTAGGTTCCCAACTAGGAAAAGGCACCAGCAGCATCTCCAATAGACATGGGGGTAGGTGGAGATACCTGCAGGATTAAACATTAAAATGGAAGATGAAGAGCTGGTACAGGTCTTGAGGGGAGCCTGTATGAGGCTGTGGAGGGTCCTTTGAATTAAAGGGAGCAAGGTGAATGCTGACAATTCCGGGCCTCCTGCTGAGTGGTGAGGCATTGGGGAGCAAAGCTTTTGCTTCAACAACAAAGGGCCACCTCACCTGTTCTTTTCTCTTTCTGGTGAAGTGATTACTGTGTCCCTGGGATACCTTCCTTGCTGCCTCTGATATTTTTTTTTACTTGTGGATTTCCAAGAGATGGACTATTGAAGTCCAGTCTGACCTTAAAGTTTATATAAAGAAAGATAATTTTGGACGACCAGACTTGGGTTCACCTTCTAGAGCTGAGATTGTTCAGGACACTTGCTAGTTTCTCCTCTTAATGCTGATCTTGCTTTATGTACTGGACTTGGTGAGAGTCGTAACTGAGAACTTGTTTGTGTGACACAGCCTTTCCTCCAGTTTGGGTTCTTTTTAATGTAGCAACGAACTGGGGGCCTCCACTTACCCAAATGGGACTGAGCTAGGCTACCCTTAAACAGAAAAATGTGGTCTCACTGGAGACCTGCACCAGTGCTCTTTCTATGGTGAGGAACAGCAGTGTTATTCGGCCTTCCTCCAAGGCAAGGTGAGCAGTTATTGCCCAGCTCCATAAGCATCTTTTCTCTCAACCTCTTGAGTTAAAAGAAGCAACAAGGACAGTGTTTTCCCTTCTGCCCATCCCTTCCAGAGAAAGAGGGATGCTCAAAAAAATTCAGTGAGTTTTATTGGTGGCATAGACAGCTACCCCTTGGTCCTCCACAGTTGTTGAACTCAGAGGTTTTAAGGATGTCTGTCTTCTGCTGATGGCATGAGACATGTGGATTAGGAAGTTTGGAAGACTTACCTACCATTGGCCCAAGCAACATGGAGAAAGTCGACTACCAGATTCACGGACCTTAGAACCCTTGGCAGCAGTTGAGATGAAAGGCAGTATTGCTCAGTAGCTAGTGTTGCAACTTTTGTGGGTGGAGCTTCATCAGTGTCTTGGAGGAAATGTGTGTTGCCAGCAGCTGGCCTGTCTTTCTGTTATGAGAACTTTTTAATTAAACATTTTAAATGCCTGTGTTGTCTCTTCACAACAATACAAATCTCACAAAGACAGAAGTTACTACCAGGGCCTGGGGTATTGCTATGATAGGCTGGGCCTATGATATAGTTTCCTAGATGAGTTCTCAGTAGTGTTGTTCTACAAGCTTTCCTCTCCCTTTATGACTCTTCATTGTGATTTTTTTCAGGGCTATAAGCAATTTGAAGAGCCAAGAAATGGTGCATGTTTAACTCCCATTCATTTCCCTCTAGGTGAATACAGCATGAAGACCATGTCATGATGTAAGTGTGAGAAGCCCCAGGATTTTATAACTATATTGGAAAAGAAGAAGACATTTCTAATGTGAGTATCACACTTACTCTTCCTCACATGTATGGGTTATTTTAGGATGCAGTGACCTATGATGATGTGCACATCAATTTAACTCAGGAAGAGTGGGCTTTGCTGAATAATCCCCAGAAAATGGTCTATGAGTATGTGATGCTGCACACTTAGAGAAATCTCACTGCTAAAGATAAGATTTCATTTACATTCTTGCTTGAAATTAAGGGGACAGGTATCCTTGCTTATTGATACTTTTGTCTAATTTCAATTGAGTAAAGACAAAATTAGTTGAATAAGGCATAGTTCTTAGAATTTTTAATATATTAACTTACATTCTGTACTATTTCGATTAATATATGATATATATTCTGGTCTTATATTTCAGGCTACATTTGGGAAGAATTTGCTATTGAAGAACATTGTCAACGTTCTAGAAAAAGTGAATGGTAAATACATTAATTTATACAAATTAACCTCTGAAACAATTTTAATTTTTCATGCAACTTTTACATAAAAACAACAGTGTACATAAGCACAGCTTAAACTTTATTGATTTTTCTTAATTTCTCACAAACAAGTACCTCAATGTCACATAGCTATTCTGTGTTTTCAAGGAATTCCTGTGGAAAAAAGACAAGGATACAATGACTAAACACATACCACTGTTTGAATTATAGCCCCATGAAAGATATGCTGTTTTTGCAAGACCCAGTTTCTCTGTATAGCAGTGCCTGTCCCTGGCATTTATTCTGTAGACCAGGCTGCCCTTGAACTCAAACATTTACATGCCTCTGCCTCCTGAGGGCTGGGATTAAAGTTTCACCTTTGGGAAATATAAAACCATTTGGGATACATGAGGAATAGTTATTACAAATCGCTGAGGCTCTGAATAATCATATCAGGGTAAATTGAATGGCACTGATCTTTCTGCAGTGAGAACAACAGGTACGGGTGTTGCTGCCTTATTTGAGACAGCAGGCATACAGACATTTAGGGGCTTGTATGGGAAACTTAGTAGGTATAGGCATCTGCACCTCCATGATATATGCCTGAAGACATGAGCTCAATCACCAGAACACATCCATAGAAGATATATCTTATGGCATCTGCATTCCTCAAATGCACATCATGAGCAAACATAATGATAAATCGTAAGAATAATATTTAGTCATTCTTACTGGGATAGCACAGGCTCTTCCTGATTTTGATTATTTAGAGATCTTTCTGCAAAATTTGAGTTTATGTGAGTTTTAACATCCTAGTTAGTTTTGTTGTGTTGAGTTTTGCCTTATTCCGATTGGCTCCAGAACTTTACCAACCATTTTCTTTATCACAGGAATTTCTGGATAGGGTTATTACCGAAGAGGAGGGAAGCCTCTTGAGACAGCTTATCACAAGCATATATGTTGCAATCTTGGCATTGTGCTGACCTTGCCCCCAAACTATGGGCAGGACATGCATGCCCAACATGGCCACATCATGGATATCTCTTCTCTCCCTCTGCTCTGTGTTGGCTAACTTTTTTCACCACCCTTCTTTTCCCTCCAACAATGAACTCCAGGTGGCCTCATTGAGTTTCTTGTTTGTGTTTCATTGCTAACTGCTGTAGCAAATGAACAACTATATCCATCTTTCAGGAAGAATTGAGTACCCTTTGTAGTGAGTTACAAGGGAAGCCAAATTTCAGGTGTGTCAGTTCAGAGTGATTGGGAGCTGGTGGTTATCTAAGCCAGAGGAATATGTTGTGAGTTTAGCAATGCAAATGGAAGCATTCTAGTTGGAGGAGGGATACATATGAGAAATGTGGAAGGAATTAACTGTATTCACTCTTACAATATTTCTGTTTTATAGAGCATAATAATATATTTTTAAATTTTTATCAATTTATTTATTTATTTTTATAACCAAGTCCATTTAAATGAAAACAAACATTTATAGACAATATTTGGGAATTTGGGCATCGTTCTTTCCAAACTACTTCCTGTTGGTAAGGGGCACTGTCTTGGGGGATTCTAAGAAGATGCAGAAATCCTGGCTGTAGTCTGTAAGTCTGCATTGTCCAGCTGTTTTGAATGTAGGATCACCTGGTACTCTGTTTCAGGCAGTCTGGCTTGATCAAACCACATTAGTCTGGAAGGAATCCACAGCTTTTCATTTTCTGTGGAAACAAAAATAGAAATCCTTTTCCCCCAGTAACTTGTCCTTGAACTTAAATTTTGGAGTCAAAGCATTTTTTTATTTAATTTATTATTTTACATATCAATCCCCATCCCCTCTCCCTCTCCCTCCCTCCTTTTTACTCTCTCTACCCTCTCATATGCACCCTAATCACCCTCCCTTCCCATCCCCCCCACGCGAATTCCATATGTAGGGGAATGTAATCTATTTTGTGTCATGTAGGTCTGACAGGTCATGTGAAGTAGGGACTATGGCTTCTCTCCTGTCTCTAGGTTAAGGCAGTTATCCCTCCATGGGATATTTGTTTGCAAGGTCCTTTTGTGCACAAGGGATTCATCCTGGCTCTACTGTCTCAGGTCCCTTAGACTGCTCAGTCCTTCTGCCCAAGACCCCTATTCAGGGGGGCCTGAGACAGTCCCTTGCTGGCTTCCCAGCTATCAGAATGGTGGCCCGTTAGCTCGTCCTTATTCAGGTAAGCTATCTCTGTGTTTCTGCAGCCTGGTCTTGTCTTCTCCATCTGCATCTGGATTCTACTTCAACTCAGTATTTGTGTATGGGTGTTTGCTCCTGTTTCCAACAGGCATTGGTTGAGGGCTCCATGGAAAGTTAGTTGTTGATCTCCCTATCCGTGAAGGGCATTTATGGTAGCCTTTCCAAGGAAGCTCAATTTGTTAGTTGGCAGCAGTCTTGTAGTTCTCTAGACCTTTCTTTGTGTTCAATTTTATCTTCAAACCAATATTGGCTCCCTCTTTTATGTTCTCTCTTTCTCTCCCCTCTCTCTCTCTCTCCTGTCTTCTATTCCTAACTGGGCTCAATCGTCCTGGTCGCACATGTTTTCATTTCCTCCCCCTTGTTTTCAACTACTTCTCTCTCCATTCTTCCCCTGTGCTCTGGGGGACTTGTCCCTTCCCGGTTCTGTGAGGGACTGAATATGAATCTCTTAGAATACACCTTGTATCCTAGTTCCTCTGGTGTTGTGAATTATAGGCTGGTGATCCTTTGCTCTAACTCTAAATTCCATATATGAGTGAGTACATACTATGTTCCTCTTTTTGTGACTGGGTTACCTCATTCAGGATGGTTTCTTCTAGTGCCATCCACTTGCCTGCGAATTTCAAGATACCATTATTTTTTTCCGCAGAGTAGTATTCCATTGTGTAGATGTGCCACGTCTTCATTATCCATGCTTCAATTGTGGGGCATCTAGGTTGCTTCCAGGTTCTTGCTATTACAAATAGTGCTGCTATGAACATAGTTGAACAGATGTCTTTGTTGCATTGATGGGCATCATTTGGGTATATGCCTAAGAGGGGGATTGCAGGGTCCTGTGGTAAATTAGTTCCCATTTTCCTGAGGAACTGCCATACTGATCTCCAAAATGGCTGTGTGAGTTTGCATTCCCACCAGCAGTGGAGGAGTGTTCCCCTTTCTCCACATCCTCTCCAACATGAGTCATCATTGGTGTTTCTAATTTTAGCCATTCTGGCAGGAGTAAGATGGGATCTCAAAGTTGCATTGATTTGCATTCCCTGATAGCTAAGGATGTGGAGCACTTTCGTAAGTATCTTTCGGCCTTTTTTATTTCCTCTATAGAGAATTCTTCCTTCAGTTCTGTACCCCATTTTTAATAGGTTTATTCGGTGTTTTGTTGACTAGTTTCTTGAGTTCTTTGTATATTTTGGAGATCAGCCCTTTATCAGATATAGGATTGCTGAAAATCTTTTCCCAGTATGTGGGCTGCAATTTGGTCTTGTTCACTGTGCCCTTTGCCTTACAGAAGCTTCTAAGTTTGAAGAGGTCCCATTTATTAATTATTTCTCTCAGTGACTGTGCCCCTGGAGTTATGTTCAGGAAGTGGTCAACTATACCAATTTGTTCAAGGGTATCTCCTACTTTCTCTTTTAAGAGGTTCAATGTGGCTGGATTGATGTTGAGGTCTTTGACCCATTTGGACTTGAGTTTTGTGCATGGTGACAGACATGGGTCTATCTTCAGTATTCTACACACCCTCATCCAATTGTGCCAGCACCATTTGTTGAAGATGCTGTCTTTGCCCGATTGTATAATTTTAGCTGTTTTGTCAAAAATCAGGTGTTCATAGGTGTGTGGGTTAATATTATGATTTTCAATTTGATTCCATTGGTCTACCTGTCTATTTTTATGCCACTACCAGGCTGTTTTCAGAACTACAGCTCTGTAGTAGAGATTAAAGTCAGGAATGGTGATGCCTCCTGAAGTTCTTTTATTGAATAGGGTTGTTTTGGCTATCCTGGGTCTTTTGTTTTTCCATGTAAAGTTGATTATTATCCTTTCAAGGTCAGTGAAAATTTGTGGTGGGATTTAATGGGGATTGTATTGAATCTGTAGATTGCTTTTGGCAAGATTGCCACTTTTACTATGTTTATCCTACCTATCCAAGAGCATGGGAGATCTTTCCATTTTCTGGTATCATCTTTAATTTCTTTCTTTACAGCCACAAAGTTCTTATTATATAGAACTTTTACTTGTATGGTGAGTGTTACACCAATATTCTTTATGTTGTTTGTGGCTATTGTAAAGGGTGATGTTTCTCTGATTTCTTTCTCTGTCTCTTTGTCGTCTGAAAAAAGTAGGACTACTGATATTTTTTAATTTATCTTGTATCCTGCTAGTTTGCTGAAGGTGTTTATCGCTGTAGGAGTTCCCTGGTAGATTTTATTGGGTCGCTTATGTAAACTATCATATCATCTGCAAACAGAGACAGTTTGACTTCTTCCTTTCCAATTTGCATCCCTTTGATCTCCTTTTGTTGTCTTATAGCATTAGCCAGAACTTCTAGTATGATATTGAAGAGATATGGAGAGAGAAGGAAGCCTTGTCTTGTTCATGATTTTAGAGGAATTGCTTTAAGTTTCTCTCCATTCACTCTGATGTTGGTAGTTGGTTTGCTGTATATTGCTCTTATTATGTTTAGGTATGTTCCTGTTATTCCTGACCTCTCCAAGACCTTTATCATGAAAGGGTGTTGAATTTTGTCGAAGGCTTTTTCCGCATCTAGGGAGATAATCATATGGTTTTCCTTTTTCTGTTTGTTTATATGATGGATCACGTTGATAGATTTTCATATGAAAATCATCCCTGCATTCCAGGAATGAAGCCTACTTGGTCATGGTGGATGATTTCTGTGATGTATACTTGAATTTGGTTTGCCAGTATTTTATTGAGTATTTTTGCATCAATCAGGGATATTGGTCTGTAGTTTTCTTTCTTAGTTGTGTCTTTCTGAGGCTTGGGTACCAAGGTTATTGTGGCTTCATAAAAAGAGTTTGGCAATGAACCATCTGTTTCTATTTTGTGGAACACTTTGAGGAGTAGTAGTATTAGTTCTTCCTTGAATGTCTGGTAGAATTCTACACTGAATCCATCTGACCCTGGACTTTGTTTGGTTTGAAGGCTTTTGATGTCTGCTTCTATTTCATTGGGGTTTATAGGTCTATTTAAGTTGTTTGTCCTTGATTTAATTTTGGTAATTGATAGTTATTCAGAAATTCGTCCATTTCCTTTGAATTTTCAATTTTTGTGGAATACAGATTTTCAAAGTATGACCTTGAAATTGTCTGGGTTTCCTCTGTGTCCGTTGTTATGTTCCCCTTTTTGTTTCTGATTTTGTTAATTTGCATGTTCTCTCTCTGCTTTTTTGTTAGTTTGGATAAAGGTTTGTCTATCTTGTTGATTTTCTCAAAAAACCAACTCTTCGTTGCATTGATTTTTTTTCATATTGTTTTCTTGGTTTCTATTTATTGATTTCAGCCCTCAAGTTGATTATTTCCTTCAATCTATTGCTATGGGGTGAGTTCGGATCTCTGTGTTCTAAGGCTTTCAGTTGAAGACTGAGTTAACTTTGCATCTCTCTATCATGAGTGCTGTTTGTCAAAGGAGATGCAGTCATTTTTTTTTTTTTTTTTTTTGCATCCTGACTTGTCACATGTTATGAGTGGGAGAAAGACATATATATTCTATGCTTTCACAGTTTAGATAGCAGATGGACTGAGAGTATATGCAGTCTTTAGACTTATTTCAAGAATATCCTTTTAGCCTGAATGTGAATTAGAACTCTTTCAAAATTTGACTCAACAGAAAGTGGGTGACTGGGTTCCAGGTTGGACTTTGGGTTATGGTTTGTATATGTGTAGAGAAATGGTGCTTACAAGAGGCGTTAATATTTCTCTTGGTGTGCTTTTCCTTGGCCAGTCATAAAGAAAGTATTAGAAACAGTACACATACCTGCAGTGTGTAGTGCAGTTATGAATGAATGAAGACCATGAGGCAGTTAAAACTCAGAAAGAAAGCATTTACTCTCCACATGTTAACATGGAAGACGTATTCCCATTTCTCAAAGCAAACATGTCACATGTGTATGAACCTCCACAAATAAGGAACTTATTCCCAGAAAAGACTGCACTGCTCTCTGTTATTTTCACTTAAACTTTGTTAAAATTGTAAAGGAACAAATAGCAGTGAGGTAATTTGTCCCTAAAAAGGCAAAGGAGGCAATCTTAGAAGATGAATGACTCTGAAAAGGAAGAAAATAAAACTATAGTAACAAGCCAACATTTCCCACACATATTCTTCTCTTCCATCTCTTTGTAGTTAGATCACTCATGAGTTTCTTGTAGGGCTTTCTTTGAGGACTCTGTTTTCACCCTGTATTTCTTTAGCTCAACATAATTACCTCTGTTCCATCATTTGTGGACCAGCATGTTCTGTAGAAGTCAGAATCCAGAACTTTTCACTAAATGGAAAATGTTTTTTTTTCTAGAAACCATTTAGTTGTATCCTCCCTACCCCCTTTCTCAGTTTAATGCCAGAACGAAAAGATTTGTTAAGAAGCCAGTAATACATTACTGGGTAGAAGTTGATTTGTTTGCTCATTTATTTTTGTTGGTAGTGGCTTTGAAATATTCTGTGTAGTGTGTTTACTTGTTGAATAATAATTCAGAAGTGTTTATGAGCCCTTAAAATCTCTTAAGCAGTGAGACAAACAAACAGGCTTCGAGAATCAGTGTGATGCTTCCCTCACTCACGCCATGGGCTGTTTCTGGTTTTGTCACTGTCCTGCTTTGCATTTAAACACAGGCCACTCAGCAGAGTGCAGTTTTAAGTTTATTTCCCATGGCGTTCCAGTTTTAAGTTTTATCTCATTTAACTCAACAAAGCCTGTTCACTCTATACGTTTTGGCCCTTTGGGAACCTAGCCCAGCCTCGATTTAGTGGTTAGTGTACTGGTAACTGAAAAGTCAGGGCTGGTAAGCCATCTTAAAGAAGCTCCTGCCCAGCGAGAGCATTTAACCTTCTATATGTGAGGCACTGGGATTGTTCCCCACATTATAAAACAAAAGCAAAAACTAATATATGCAGCTTTGACCTAACTTTAAAATTCAAGCCTTCAGAATTATGACATAGACATTTTGCTATCAAAAATAAAATGTAAAGGGTTTGTTATTATCATCTTCAATTTGACAGCTAAATGTTTATTTGTTCTTACATTTGTATATGTGTGAAATGAATATTTATTCATTTATGTGTTGTAAATCTAACTATATGGAATGTTTTCCTCTCTGAAATATGTAATAATATTTGATAAAACCATTACTATTTGTGGTTTCCATTTTGATAAACCAAACTAAATGAGATTCCTATAGATCCTTACATTTTAAATGCTTGCATTTTTAATACATTTGTTTGTAAAAGTTTGCTATTTTTTGTCCTCTGCTTACACATAAGTGCCTGTGTTGTAAGCTTTGCATTAGAAATGTAAAACATGATTTATCTCTGCAAGCAAGTGTTTGAGGATGAAAGCAAGTCTTTCAATCTTAGCAAGCTAAACTGCCATCAAAAATCAAACCAGACAAAGAAACAATATCTGTTCAGTATTTCCTGAAGGGAAATAGTTAAGAAAGGTATTGGAATGGCCCTGTGATCTTTCATACTGTCATCCTGTCAACCAGTGAAGGCATGTCTTGCCACAGAATTGCCTATTTTAAAAAGTAAATAAAGAAACAGTCAGAGCTGGAGAGCTGACTCATCAGTTAAAAACACTTTTTGATCTTGCAGAAAACCCAGGTTCAATTCCCAGCACTTACTTGATGGCTGACAACCATCTGTAACTCTAGGCCCATGGGATCTGACAACTTCTTCTGACTTTCACAAGCAACAAACACTTGTGTGGTGCTAAGACATACATGTTTATTCACATCTGTGGGTATACATGCCCTTGTGAGCATGTGTATGCATGTGTGTGTGTGTGTGTGTGTGTGTGTCTGTTTGAGTGTGTATGGACCTTCCACTATCTTTCTCTGTCTTTTGAGACAGGCTCTATCACCTGACTATCAGGCCCCCGGGTTCTTCCGTTTCTCCCTGCCAGCACAGGGATTATAGGCCTTGCTACTCTGCCAGTGTAAAGGGTGCTGCAGACTGGGACACAGGTTTTCATACTTGCACAGTAAGCACTTTATCAGCTGAGCTACCTCTCCATCCTCATCCTTTGTAATTTTCAAATGTAGCAATAAACTCATTATGAAGCCAACTATCAATTTGTTAAATAGAAGATTATGAGCACTGAAAAACAAATATGAACTCTTGGAGCCAGTGTGGATTTTGCTAGCAAGAAATTATGCCTGGTAACATAGGCCTGGTAACCTTTCAACTTGAGATGTTGAAGAAGGATGAGCACAAGTTCAAGGCCCTCAAGGGCTACAGAGTGAGTTCAAGTCCAGTCTGAGCAATTTAGCAAGACTCTTCCTCCAAATAAAAAGTGGTAGAGCAATTTGCTACATGTACAAGGCCCTGGGTTCACCCTCCAATACTGAAAGAAGGAAATAAGGGTAAAGAGATAAAGGGACTGGGAGAGATGACTCAGCAGTTAAAAGTGCTTGCAGCTTTTTCAGAGGACCCAAATTTGCCCAGCACCCACACTGGGACACCCACAGTTGCCTATAGCTCCAGCTCTATGCCATCTAGTCACCTATTCCGACCTTGGCAGGTACCTCCACAAGCAGACACACATGCATGCATATAAGTAACAATGCTATCTTTGGAGACTAGAGAGATAACTCAGCTATTCAAAGCAATTATTTTTGCAGGAGACAAAGGTTCAGGTACCAGCACCCATGAGGTGGCTTACAACGAGCTATAACTCTAATTCCAGGAGATTTGATGTTCTCTCCTGGCCTACACAAGCACCTGCTTGTACACAGTACACATGTATACAATAAAGTAAATAAATATTTAAAGTGGGGTTAAGAAATTGAGGCATATATTAAATTTGTGGGGCGTTTGGTTTGGTTTGGTCTGGTTTATGTTTTAGAAACAAGGTCTTTCCTTGTAGCCCCGCCTATCCTAGAACTCACTCTGTATCCCAGACTGGCCTTAAACTCAGAGATCCTCTGCCTGCCTCTGCCTCACAAATGCTGAGATTAAAGGCATGGGAATTTTTTTTAATATGTATTTATTCTCTGTGAATGTGTGTGGTGTGTGCATACTATGGTGTTTATGTGGAAATCAGAGGACAACTTGTGGTAGTTGTTTTTCTCCACATGATTCCAAGGATCTAACTCAGGTCATCAGACATGGCAGATGAATGGGAAAAAAAGAGAGATAAACAAATAGATAGGAAGGAAGGAAGGAAGGAAGGAAGGAAGAGAGGTAGAGAGGTAAGGAAGGGATTTTGGCACCAGATGAATAAAATGGGTGCAGCAAAGAAACCACAATAGCTATTCCATGAGTAAAGGGTAAAGTTTCTTCCAAATCACCAAGGCTGTCTCTTGGTAAGTGGGGGATGGGGGGCTGAGGGGATTAATGCATGTGATTTCTAGTGCCATGAAAACATCACTGAAGAAAGCTTTAGCTGGTTCAGGGTCTGAGTGCAGGTGGCTTATATAGGGATTCCTACAGGAGGCAAGTATTCAGGTAGGTTAAGTTACCAGAAAAGCAGCCAAAACTCTGTCCTACTGGAACTCTTAGACACTTGCAGAGACAATTCTTAACACTTCTACTGAAGTGTGACAAATCCGAGATACTGTGTTCATGCTCCTGTAAATGAGGGTCAGGTTTTCCCTCTAGTCAGGTTGCATGCAGTTAGTCAGGGAGCCACAAGGGGAGATGAAGAGATTCTAAATGGTTAAATTTTTAGTTTTAGTTTAGGTGTTTGGGAATTAGTAGCAGAGGTTTTACAGTGTAGTATATATACTAAAATCCACTGTATCAGACATTTCACAGGGGTTGGTTTGATGTGTGATTTCTGTCTCAACATCCGGGTATAAAAGGGGTGATATGTTAAAGCAACCAGTAAGCATCTTCCACAGTACACCCCATTCAGCCTCCATCGTCTTGTGTATTACACTTTTTTGTCTGAGCACAGTGACTGATAGTCTTTTTTTTTTTTTTTAACAATAAAGTAAAGAAAAATGCCAGCAACTAGAAGGTTAGCAGGACAGCCTATATTCTTTACTTTTGGAAACTTTACTGAAGCCACTGGGAATTTTTTTTTTTAAATCTCCATCCTTTTCTATTTATTACAGATTTTCCCTTCGATGAGCCCTTCTGTTGGTCAGCCCTTGCCCCTAAACATCAGCAAGCATTCCCATGAATACTTCTTTCCCCTTACATTGCACTAGTCCCAGCTCTTAATGATTCTTGAGCTGTCACCTTCTTAACGTGTAGCCTCTCCTCTCATGGACTGCTTTCTTAGTGGCTTGAAGAGTCCAAAGCAAGAGATCAGCAGCCATTGCATTACGTGGGGTCACTAGGAACCAGAAACACTGCTCTCCACACTGATTGAGAGAAGAGTAGTCTCAGATACCCAGAATGACCAACAAGCCTTGCTAGGCTGTTCTGGAAAGAGGTCCTGTTCCAGGTAATGGGAGGAGACTCTCCTGTAGGAAGGGAATGTGACTCCAGAGTTCAGGGGATTTGGAAAACCAAGGTCTACCCAGATGGTTTTCGTTCCTTCCCACCTAGAGCACCAGTTCAGACAAGGACTTCTAGGCATGGCATTTGAGAATTTGGTCTCCTTTATAACCTTTATAGTCCCTGGACATGATTTTGAGCACATTTTGCTGCCTGTGCACTCGATGCATCTAAATGTTTCTGGGACATCTGAGATAACAGTGGCTAAACAGAATCTGCCTTATCTTCATCCCATTTGTGTGTGTGTGTGTGTGTGTGTGTGTGTGTGTGTGTGTGTGTGTGTGTGTGGTGTGTGTTTTGGGTTTTATTTTGTGGGGGTGATTCACGGGTTTTTCTATATAGCGTGCTTGCTCTATAGGCCAGGCTGGCCTTAAACTCTGCCTCCTGAGTGCTGAGGACATTAGAGGCATGTACCACCACTGCCTTACTTTATCCCAATTTTTAAATTGTGAGTGCTGGTGCCCAGAGTTCTTTACTAGGGATGTTTCTGGGTCAGGTTTGCTATTTGGACTTGTCACAAATCCTGGAGATTTGGTTTAAGTACTTGGGAGGTGATCCCAGCAGGACAAAAGCATAGAATGAGGGGTGGGAAAGAAGAATGTTAGCACTGGGGAACACCTTGCTCGGTCCCACTGGGGAGTGAGGATACTGGGAATGTACCCTCTTTATGGGGATGAGGATTGTGCCTGGATTGCTAAACCTAAGCATTAATTGAACCTGGGCCAAACAAAAAGAAACATTCCTGGACTAGGTCTTTGCAATTCAATGTCAAGCCCATTTATTGCACATGGCTTTTTTGTTGTTGTTGTTGTTAATTGCAGGGTTTTTCTGAGTGTCACTGACTGCCCGGTACCTCACTTTGTAGTCTCAGCTGGCCTCAAACTCACAGAGATCCTCTTGCCTCTGCCTCCTGAGTGCTGGGACTAAAGGTGTGCACCACCACTGACTGGATATAGGTTTTATTTATTTTTTAAAGACAGGGTCTTGCTATAATTGGTAGACTGGCCTTGAAATCTTGATCTTAGTGCCTTCATTTCCTGGGTGCTTTTCTTTATGTTTTTTTTTTTCTATTTGTTTGTTTTAGAGTTTGTTAATAGTACTTCTCTTAGCAATGGCAGTGGGTGGGTGGGTAGGGGAGTGGCTCTTACAGACAAGTGTTAATGTTGCTAATCTCAGACTTGTCAGGCTGCCTTCTGATTCTCTCAGAACACAGGAGTATGTGAAGCCATCTAAAGCTATCTCCCACTGACACCCTTCTCCATTTGCACTTGCAAAATACAAAACTTCTTGCTAGGGGAGGGGGTCTAGGCTTGACTTCCCAATAGTAGAGTATCTCACAGCTCTTGTTGCTGGTACCCTTCCTGTTTTGATGAGCCGTTGTCCTTTTTGGTATTCGGGGAGAAGACCCGAGAAGCTGGCTCCTTTGGCTTCATCTCTGTTGTTACTGATATAAGTAATAAAGTGCCTGAATCTAAAAAGAGCTCATATATATATATATATATATATATATATATATATATATATATATCCTGTAACTTCTGTCAAAGCAACTCACAGCCAGCCTTCTGCCACCTGCACTTTGAGAGCTGTGCAGCCTCACCCAAGTTTGTGTGCCCTTCAGGAGGTAAGGAAGGCAGACTGAAATACAAAAAAAAAAAAAATATGTTGCTCTCAGGCTCAGTGTATCTTGTCTTCCTAGGGTCTATAAACATTCTGTTGCACCTGAGGTTCCTGCTGATTCCCTTCTCCCTCGGGGCTACCACATAAGTAATGACACCATATCCTTGTTTCAGCCTGCCTCTCCCTGGGTTATGATTTCAGTTATGACACTTTCTCCATATATATATTTTGCTGGGCCTTGTCAGCTGACACGGTATTGAGCAGTTTTACAATATTCACAATGAAACGGTCTGGAATTTTCCTTCCTTGGTAAACATCTGTTACTTGAAAGCTGCCAGCAATGTTTCTGAGCCCATAAATTAACTTGAAAAAAAAAAAGATTGATCTCTGATCATATTCAGCAAAACCCTTGAATACTTCAACCAGTGTTTATAATTGCAAACAGTGATCTGAAGTAATCCATTTTAAGAAAAGGACAATATAGAGAAAAGGGTGAGAGTGGGGTTTGTGAATAGTGAGCAAACTATCTGTCTCTCTCAGAACAGCTCCCATCAATGTAGTCAAGCCTAAATCTCTTCTTTAGACTAAATGGGGAATTGTGAGATATCCACCCTGCCTGCACCTGTTGCCCCTTGGGGGTGGGGACAGATGTGGACATGACCTTCATGGAGTGGGAGGGCTGGGGCTGGGGTACCGGACCCCAGCTAGTGTTCTTACTTCCTGGTTGGAGACAGAGCATCCGGAAGCATCCTTGAAACTGGAACCTGTGGAGATCATCTGTTTCTTGTGTAAGTGATTTCTCTCCGAATAAACATCCATCAACTTGTTGCTTCCCAGATCCTTATTTACCACGATTTACAACCCAGAAGAGTTTGCATGACTGGGCTTTCTGCTGTTTGTGCTGGGTCTCTGTATAGCAAAAGAGGAATGTCCTAGAGGTCTACAGTGTGAATTCAGTTATCTGTGTTGTCTTGTAAAGTTCCTTTTAATAAGCAACTGTCTGTTGCTGTTTTGGTTTTATATTTTCATCTTTCTTGTGCTGGATAGCCTTAACCATATTTTTGGACTTCAAAATAACATTTTAGGCTTATTCTAGGGAGCATAGTGTTTGCTTTAGATGATTATATATTATTCTAAGTTTTTAATTGCTTTTTATTATCAGAGCTTTTAGGTAATGTGTATCCATTATGAGGAAATATATGATGATTTCTGGCAAATGTACATCCCCACATAACTACTACCACAATTGGGAAATAGCATATCTATTTCTCTCTGCCTCTGCTATAACTCTCCTGGATCCTGAGTCCTTAGCAACCACTGTTCTGCTTTTTATTTTGATAGCTTAGTGTGCCATTTTTTTAGAATTCATACAATAATATCATAAGTTAGTTGTTAAACGTGGCTTCTTTCAATCAACAAAGTATATTTAATATTTAAGATCTGCCTGCATCTGAGTGGATGCCATTAGTATATCTCGTTTGTTGTTGGGAAATATCCAGTGTACAGTCTATCATAACTTGTTTATCCAACCAAATCTAGACTATTTCCAACAATATTTAGTAAACTTCACAATTAAAAACAATTTTTTTTAATTTGCTTGAGTGCCTGTAGGGTGTCATTTGAGAGCCAGCATGAACAAAGTAATGAGTGCTTTCATGCATTAGTTCCTATGGCTCCTCTAACAAATTGCACAGTCGATGGCTTAAGGTAACAGAAATTAGTTCTTACTTACAGAAGCCAGAATCCCTAGGTCAAGATTTGGTAAGTTGGGTCATGCTGTGTGTTGCGAGATGTGTCCCATGGGCCTCTCCTGGTGGTTTCTGGGGACCCATCTGTTCGGTGACTTAAAAACCATATCGCTTGGAGCTTTGTTCTACTCTCACATCACCTTCTTTTCTGTGTTTTCTTTTCTAAGGGCACTTGTTATTGGATTTAGTGTCCTTACTAATCCAGGATGGTCTCATCTTGAGGCTCTCAGTTACATCTGAAAAATAAAAAAACCCTTTAGGTTCTAGGTGGACATGTTTTAGGGGTTACTACAGAAATTCCTGCCAAGTGTTAAACAGTGGTAACAGAGCAGAAGAATAATTTGAGGTGGAGTGCTGGAGGAATGTAGATGTAACTTTAGTAAAGTGGTCTGAACAAGCCAGTGATGAACGAAGCGGGACAATAGCACTGGGCAATGCTGTCTGAAATCAAGAGAACCCCAGGTCGCAGGCACTGCTCAGGAGTGGCCCCCACTCGGGAAAGGGCAGGGAAGGGAATGCCTGTGGGACAGCTGTAAGTACTCAAGGAGAATTGATTAGGGACAGGGTCTCACTGGGTAGCCTTGGCTGTCTGGGAACCTGCTATTTTGACCAGGTGGACCTAAACTCACAGATATCCATTTGCCTCTGTCTCCCAAGAGCTGGGATTTATTTTATATGTATGAGTGTTTTTTATTTAAAGATTTTATTTATTATATATAAAGTGTTCTGGCATGTATTCTTTCATGCTAAAAGTAGGCACCAAATCTCATCGTAGATTGTTGTGAGCCACCATGTGGTTGTTGAGAATTGAACTCAGGGCCTCTGGAAGAGCAGTCAGTGCTCTTAAACTCTTATGCATCTCTCCAGCCTCATGTATGAGTGTTTTGCCTGCATGTTTTTGTGTGCCCATGTATGCCTGGTGTGTTGGGGGGAGCAGAAGAGGGTGTTGAATCCTCTGGAACTGGGGTTACAGATATTGTGAACTGCCATGTAGGTGCTGGGTACTGAACCAAGGTCCTCTGCAAGAGCAGTAAGTGCCCTTAACTGCTGAGCCATGAGGTCAGGACATAGACTTAAGGACATGGAAAGTTTTTGCCAAGTGGATATCCTTCGAATAATGAAAACTTGACAATAACATTAAATGTCTTTTGAGAGCAAGGTGATACAAGTAAGAAGTAGCAGGTTACACTAGAAGTGTTCAGGTGGGAAGAATGTCTGAGACTCAGCAGACTGCAGAGTACACAGGGTTCATAGAGTACACAGAGTACACAGAGTACATAGGGTTCAGAGATCCTGCCTCAGGATTCCTCCAGAGCCCAGTTGAAGAAACACTCATTATTTGTGCCCACAGAGCCCCTGTCTCTTTCCCACATACTTTCTCCAAAAGCACTCTCCTGACTAATAGCATTGTGGTTCATCTGGGCTGTCAGTTTTTATCATAGTTTGTAACTATAATGGGATCATTCACCCTATATACTCCACTGAGTCTTGCTCCATCCACCCCTGGAGTGAGATTTCTGAGGATTCATTTCTGTTATTACACAGAATAATCATTTGCTTGTTCTCATTGTTGTATAACATTGTCTTATGTGAACAGCCTATCATTTAATCATCTGCTTTACTACTGATGCACATTTGGAGTTTTCCAGTTTGGGGTAGAACAAAGAAGTATATAAATAAAGTGTGGTGTCCTGTGTATATTTAGCAGTAGTGGATATTGTTCAGAGTCTCTCCAAGTTGCCAACTTGGAGCTTGGTTCTGTTTTGGAATATGTTTTGGAGGTAAAACAGCCTATCCGCTGTGTCTCACTGAAGAGAACTAGGGTTAAATCCAAATGTTTGCCGCTGAGCCTCTGCTAGGTAAGGCTCATTATCAGATAGGGACTTGGGGTGTAGTTGAAAAAAAGAGAAAGGTGGGAATTTTGTTCTATATAATCCTGAGCTGCCAAATGAGGTATCAACAAAGGGGTAAATGTTCAATCTCAACCTCAACAGCTTGGTCTGGATTAGAAACAAAGAAATAGGAGCATCCACAGAGCGATTTTTAAGACATGGCAGAGGCAGTCCCAACAAGGGAGTGAGTAGAGATAAGAACACAGGATGCTCTCTCACCATGAAATCTGGGAAAAGGGAGAAGCAGCAAAGACAAAACAGCAGAAGCCTGTAAGGCCACAGGGAAACCTCAAGTGTCATGAAGCACATCTGGAAGGAGAGGTTTGTCCGGGCCACAAAGGTCCAGAGGAAGACTGACAAGGTACCCTGTCAGTTAGGCATGTGCACAGGACATTGCTTGAGACCATGCTAGCTTTGGTATCGTTTTTTCCAAAAGTGAGAATTGGCCTGAGTAACTAGAGGAAGTATAAGAGAAATAGGGCTGCCACTAGGTACACATGAGAATGTGCTCTAAGCAAGGACGTGAACACAGTAAGGGAGCTCGCCATGGGATGTCTGCAGAAGAGGTCACAGCAGTGTAGACATGAAGTATCGATGGAACAGCAGGTAGCATGCTGTGCCTGGAACTGTGAGCAGGGAAAATAGTGGGAAAGTTGGCCAGGGAAGCAACGAAGGGCCAGGTCACATAACCTCTCAGAGGTCACTGCAAGTGCTTTTGTCCATTGTGCCGAAACGGGGAAGCTACTCAGAAGTTTAGGGCCAAAGGGTGACATATTTTGTCTTAATTCGATAAGCTTCAACATCATGATGAGTAGTGATATGTCACATGCTTCTATTTTAATCTCCAGAGCACAGTGCGTTCTCCAGTTGCCCCTAAGTCATATCAGCATTGTACTGGAGGTCTAAACCAGAACAGAAGTCTAGAAAACAAAATGGCCAGCCAGCGTTCATGGATGGTATGGCTTGGAGATGACAGGATTGTGCATGTTCAAGACAGCACTGCAGGTTTATAAAAGGAGAGCCTGGCACTGCTAGAGCCTACCATACCACTTGGTGGAAGTTTCCATCTGTAGGAAAACTACACTTTGATTTGAGTGGCCTTTACAGCAAAAGTTGACACACTGACGGAAGCCCACAATCATCACAGAGGATGTAAGTTTTCTCTGTGACTGATAGATCAAACTCACAAAAGATTCAGTGAGTGGAGCAACACATTGGACCCAGTAAATGTAGCATGCACACCCTCTTTGCTCGGTATCCCACCTTCTAAAGCACAGCATTGGTGTGCTATCATGGAAATCAAAGCCTAATGGCTGGTTCTAAAACAGTCTAGTTTTATAAAATCCCCAAATGCTATGTCCAGAGTAGTGAAAATGTACAGGTTATAGCTACATACAGCATGTCTGACTAGTAGAGAAAGTAAAACATGAAAAAGATGTTATAAAATTCAGATCTACATAAATCAATGGTATGTGGGAAGGTATAGTAGTGTCTTGCCTTGTTCCTGTGACCAAATACCTGACAGAGGAAAACGAAAGCAACAACAGAAAAACACTTAAGGGAAAGAGGGCATATTTTGGATATATAGTATGTCTTGGTAGAAAATGCCTGGTAGCAGGAGTGTGAATCCTTTCCATTGCCTCTGTAGTCAGGAAGCAAGTGAGGCCAGAGCATAAAACTTCAAAGCCTGACCCTAGTGGTCCTCTTCCTCCAGCAAGACTCCACCTCCTAGGGGTTCAACAATGTTCCAGAACAGACTACTGAGGAGCAACCTGCCCATCACACAAGTCTATGGGGGCAGTTTACATTCAAACCACAGCAGAATAAAAATCCTGAAAAAAAGGTAATAAAATTGTAAAATCTGTGTTTTAAACAGTTAGATTATATAATCTCTGGGGAGGGGGCACTGTGTAAAGTTGAAGTGGATAGGGTGTATCTTTGAACTCTGAAAACTTTGAATTTTGTTGCCTGTGTAGTAATTATGTAAACACTTGCTTTGTTAAGTCATTCAACTTAATATGACTATTCAGAGGTTGTGACATGCCACAAGGAAAAGTACTACATAAATGAAAACAAACAATAGACACCAATAAAAACTAAGAAACTGTGTATGTTATATATTAAGAAATGGAAACAAAAATCAGAAGAGAAACTGTGGAAGAGTATCGTTCCTTGTAATACTGCAGGAAATAGGTATAACAAAACTGCTCCTAGGTAGTTCTTGAGCTATTTCCAGGCAATGTGGTATCTCAGCAAGCAGGGGAAAGTTTTGGGCTCCATGAATTCATGAGAAGAAATCTGTGTGGCATGTATAACAAAACTATATTCAATATAATTCAGAGTGATGGTGCACACTTATAATCCTAGCACACCCAGGAGAGGCAGGATATGAAATCTCTCTCTCTCTCTCTCTCTCTCTCTCTCTCTCGCTGTCCCTCTCTCTTTATCTCTCTCTCTCCCTCCTTCCCTTCCCCTCCATCCCCACTTACTTGATCTGAATTTATTTTGCAGAGGAAATTTTAAAAGTAGAAAAATCAGAATGGTGGCAGTGATGGTATTGGGAGATTGGAAAATGGAGGAGGGTTTCAGAAGGGAAAAGTTCAATGATATACATAAAGGTTAATAAAATGATTGATGCAGGTGGTGGTGTACACCTTTAATCCCAGCACAGGGAGGCAGGCAGATCTCTCTGTGTGGAGGCCAGCCTGGTCTACAGAGTGAGTTCCAGGACAGCCAAGGCTTATACAGAGAAACCCTGTCTCTAAAAAACAAAAATAATTAAAATAAGATGTGTGATACAGAAGTACTGGTAGGACTCTTGCTTCCTGAAAAGGGCAGTATATTCCAGTTGCCATGACACCCTTAAGATGCCAGATACTTAGGGACAACCTATCAACCTCATTTTCCCCCCTTGAGACAAGCATCTGTAGATTTGGGATGTTGAGGTTATTGTTTTATTTTTTAGACAAGACTGCTGTTAATCCCCTTTGGATGTGATTGTGATGATATCTTGCTTGTACAAATAAGGGCTGCCTGAAGGTCAGAGAATGGAGTTTGCCACTAGCTAACCATAGAGATCTGGAGGTCTGTACAGACAGACAGGAAGTAAAGTAGCTGGGCAGAAACAGGACATAAAGCTGGGAAAACCTGAAATTGCTCTCTTGTCTGCTGAGGCACTAAGGAGATAAGGTGTGACGGCGGCTTGCTCCTTCTCTCTGATTGTTCAACATTTTCCTCTATATCTGACTCCTGATTTTTATTACTTAGAACAATTAAGAGCTCCATTTACAAGTATGTGATCTCTTGATCCTCCTACTTTGACTTCTGGAGTGAGTGCTGGAATAGCAGGTATGCGCCATCTCTCCCAGCTTGCTCTTATTTTTTCAAAGTCTCACAAATGATTCTGATGTGCAGTCAAGTATAAAATCTAATATGCCCAGTTGGGATGCCTATGAACCGAGAGAGAGAAGGCCAGCCTATAATCACTAAGAGTACAAAAGTAGCACATGTACCTTGATAGTAACCAAAAGCTCTCTAATTGAACTTACCTGCTCAACAATATAGAAAGCATGCCTGGTACTAGAAACCTAGCCAATTACTCAAGGTTAGTTCAGTTGTGGGTCTTAGAAGATAAATTACAACCACCACTGTATTAAAACAACATAATTCCTAACTACATTATAAATATTTGTTCATATACTCACATATATAAGTGTAGTCCTCACCCTCATCCAAGGAACTTCTTTTTTTGCAGTGAAGAGAAACCAATACAGAAAAACCACAGCTAAGTAAAATGCCGAATTGTGGGTAAACAATCCAAGGAGTACATGTACAAAACAATTCCTGAAAGTAAGGCTTTGGGGGACTTTGCAGAAGGAGGGGTGGAGAGATTGTTAACAGTCAGGTTTTGAGAGTATGCTGTGAGAATGTGCCTCTTAGTAATGTCAGAAGCTACACCTATAAATTCTCTCCAACATAATTGCCTAAGCATGCTGCTACAGTGGACTGGAGGTATCTCGCAAGGGTTCAACTCTGTACAACTCCAGACAACCAAGGAATACTGAGAAATAGTCTTCTCCAGTGAAGGGCAATCGGTTTTCCAATACTTAGTGGTCAACACTGAAAACATAATAAATGTAATACTATACAAACTAAGCATGCTATATTTAAGAATGCATATGTGTGTGCATATTTAATTGTGTGTATGTGTGTGCATGTAGTAAATATTGATACAAAATAAAAGGCCATGAATTCTAAAGCTAAAGGACGGGGTATATGGGAGGACTTGGAGGGAGGGAAGGGAAGGAGAAAATGTTTAAAATATATTGTAATTTCAAAAACTAAAATATTTTTTTAGGCCAGTATGTGTTTAAGATCTCAACATGGATGTAAAACTCCTGGTATTCTTTAAATTGAACCTGAGAGTCTGTACAAACCTCCCCCCTACACACACACACACACACACACACACACACACACACACACACACACACACACACCATGATGCCCACATTTTATGACAGACCACATTTTCAGGATTCAGAGGTGAAAGGGATCCAATATACTTTGAACCCTGAGCATGTGATACAAAGCATATGTGTTTCCTGGCAACGTGGGACTCATAGCTTCTGCTGTTGTGAGATGAAAGAGCAAACACACCAGCCCAGCAGGACTCAGTGAGACTCCTTGGGGCTCACTAGTTGAGCCAGCATGGCCCCAACCACATTTTGACCCTGGAAAATATTTCCACAGTGTTCCAACTGTTTTCCCCAGCAGACCATGCCTTCAAGTTAGTCTTGATTCTTGTTCCCATCAAAAATAGTTGAGGTGAAGGAGTAAATTTAGCCAAGACCAACAAAATCTCTGAAGGCCTCACCACAGTTCTCTCAGGCCCCTGTTTCCATAACACGTGGCTGGGTCTTGCCAAACCCATCTCGATCAGCTTAGTGGTCATGGTGAGAAGCCAGAGTGTTTTCTAAATAAGCTTACTCCTTCTTCTGCTTGAACTGACCTAGAAAATATATTTGTTCCATTTGGGCCTTTCTGAGCAAACAATGTCCACTTTGTGTTGTGTATACCACCTAATTATTTCAGATTACACAACGTCCATTCACAGAAAATGATCCAGGCTACTTATACTCTTTTCCCATTTGTCCTTTGGAGGTGAGTATATACATAAAGGAACAAACTATACTGATGTTATCTTAGTTGAAGTCTTAGGGAGCCATGCATTTTTATCTCTGTATGTTAAAGAAATAGATATTTATTGTAGCATTTCCCCCACATTGTTTTTAGATTAAGACCTCTTTGCTTTCAAACCTTATACTTGTTTGATTTTTCTTTCCTCAACTTTGTCAGTCTCACAGCAGAAACAGCAGGAAAAAGCCAGAGCCTGTAGCTGTCACCACAGACCCAGCTCTGTGGTTTCCACCTTGCCTTCAGTTCTGGCTAACAATTTCTTGCTGCCCTGGGGAACTGTCTGCCTCTTATTAATTTTTTTTTTTTACATAATCTAAATTTCTTGGAAGTGTTCAGAGAAGAGTCAGGACTGACTGCCCCCAGTTTTTAAAATGCAAAATGTAGACTGATAAAGGTTGTATACTTTTCAAAAAGTATGCATTTTCCCCTAAATTCTGTCAATAACAAATACAACTATTATATAAGTGAATTCCATCCTGTCACTGTGTGCATATACATATGTCATATGAAGATTAAATTAAGAATATTATCTCAAAATGAAACAATTACACCCTACACTCACCTCAAATTTGGAATGATCCTTGTTCCTTTGCTTGCTGAGTGCTGGGATTATAGGCATTCCATCACACTCAACCTTTCTTTTATTCTTTGTATTGGTGATGAATTTTTAACAATGTTTCCTTCACCAGACTATGTAAGAATATGAGCAACTTGCCAGGCATCTGTGGCTCATGCCTTAAATCCCAGAACTCGGGAGGTAGAGGCAGGCAGATCTCTGTGAGTTTGAGGCCAGCCTGATCTACAGAATTATTTCTAAGATAGGCTCCAAAGCCACAGAGAAACCTTGTCTGGAAAGACAAAACAAACAAACAAACAAAAAAAGCAACATTTTTCATAATAGCATGAAACTGTAATCAATCCAAATATATGTCAATAGCAAAGCATTTAAGTAATTTATAATTGTATAAATACTGGCAAAAATAAAGAAGGAAAGAAAGAAAGGAAGGAAGAAAGAAATAAAGAAAGAAAGGAAGGAAGAAAGAAATAAAGAAAGAAAGGAAGGAAGAAAGGAAGAAAGAAAAACTCTAAAACTATAGCTCTAACACCAATGTCAATGTGAGGCAAAGTCAGTTACCAAAAAAAAAAAAATAACGTGAAGTTTGAACGTAGAAAAACTTAAGACGTTTTCAGGAGTTTGTGTTTAGTGGATTTACAGAAAATTAAGGAAGGATCTGTAGAGATAATGCTTAAAGGGAAAGGACTGTTATTGAAAAGTAGAAGACAGGAAGGGGTGCTGGTAGCCCCTTCCGAGACAAATAAAACCATCCTTAGGTTAAGTCACCTTTCCTTTATTTAGAAATTATTGTACACCTAGTGGTAACAGTGTAGGTATGTGTAGAGAATCTGAGATTACCTTGTGGTCCTGGCATGAGAGGAAGCTTAGCCGGGAAGAAGGGTACTCCTCCACCCTTCCCACAGAACAGGGAAAAAAAGAAGGGTTTACTTTGTTTCTGAGTATATTTGAGAGTAGATTCATTATAATTTTGACCTAGATATCATTACCACCATATTCCTTTAAAAAAAAAAAAAAAAAAAAAAAAAAAAAAAAAACATAAAATAAATAAAGGCATAAACAGAGTGATGAACAGAGGCTAGTACAAATGTAGGCTACAAATTTATATAAAGAGTTGGTGGCCTGTAGACCTAAGAGGTTTTAAAAGTTGTTAGTAGACCTTGAGGGTATGTGTAAACAGAGGAAGGGAGGGAACATGGAGGAGAAGGAGATCTATAAGTAATTCCATGAAGAGGAAGGTGAGTTCCTGAAGCTCAAGAGAAAAGTGAGAGCCCATGCCGAAGATAAAAGGAAAGTAAAGTAAACTGCAGATAGGAGAGAGTTTCCCCTTAGCCATCTATGTAATTATTTGGGACCTTTGCTAATCAAGCAGTGGGATAAGAGGTGTGGGAAGAAACATTTGAGGCACACAGAGATAATATGACCCAGAGCCACAGGTCAACAATCAGAGATGATTAATAAAGGAGCAGGGCCCTGCTGACATCTTGCACCTGGGCTTGCCCAAGGATCCAGAGCTCTTGGGGTTTGTGCTGCAGAAGGAATGGGGGAAATGTGGGTAGGAGCAAGATATGTAAACTGTGAGGTCTAGATAGAGAGGGAAACTTTGGAAAAACAGGGAGGGCCAAAAGCAGAGTTTGGTGAGACAGCAGAACCTGGATGGAGCTCATGAGAAATAAAGGTGAAACAGGAGCCCAGGTCTGATAAAGGCACATGACTTTCCCATCCTGTGGTGATTGTTGCTTCAAGGGATGGAGTCACATTTGATACATGTGACCTTCTTGGCAGAGGATGAGGAGCTGTAGCTCTGGAGAACCCTGACATGCATGTCCTTGGTCAGCACCCAAAGAGGGAGCAGAGAGGAGGAGAAAATCACATCCTTTTCTGAGGAAGCAGTGCAGCATGCAACATAGGACTCCATCCCACACAGCTGCCTGCAGTCTAAGCATAGAGAGGAATGCTGCATGGCAGGTGTTATCACTGAACTTCCAGGCCAGGACTGCCTAGTGGAAATTGTACAATGATGTTCTGTGTCTTTCCAGTCCACACACAGAAGCCACCAGCTACAAGTGCCTAAATGATTGTCATAATTAACAGTAAATCCCAGGCTCTTTCTTGACAAAAAAATACGCTGAGCTGCAAGTTTGTGGTGCTGAGGAACACTTGGCAACTGAAATTCCACATCAAAATGCGATGTACACTAGTTACTGTAGTGAGGCTACCCTGGACGTAATATCAAAATCCTGGACACTGTAAAAAATGTGGGCAGCTTCTGAAAAGATCAGAGTAACTAGTGTGAGACATATGACCCAGGAAATACAGGAGAAGAGCCATTTTAAAATTCTTAATATCTATCTAAAAATACATAAGAAAAACAATAGCTTCTTATACATAGTAGTATCAAAGTTTCAGTTTTATTTTCAAAAATGTTTATTTATTTATTAAATGTGCATGCATTGTTCCTGAGTGACAGGAGCCTTCAGAACCCAGAAGAGGGTATCAGATTCCCTGTTAAATGAATTACAGATAGTTGTGAACCACCATGTGCGTGCTAGGAATTGAACCTGGGGTCATCTAAGTGCCCCAAGCCCTGCAGAGCTGCATTTGTTCTGAAAAGTGAATTGTATGTGTTTCTTTGAGACTGTGGCTGATATGTCCTATTCATCCTTAGAGGTAGGTTTCTCACCTGCAGCAAAATGCTGTGTATTTTTAGACTTAAGAGTTACAACTCTGTTTTCTAGAACCCAGGTATGCAAGGGTCAAATTCCTCAGGGCTCAATTTAAAAAAAAATTTTCAAAGCTTTCAAAACAATGCTAAGGAGTGAGTTTGGACTTTATCTTGTGGGGAACTGGAAGCTCGAGATGGTAGTTAGGTAACAATGGAAATCACCAAGATGAGCAAATGATTGAAAGCTGCATGGCCTTCATAAGGAAAGAATATAGAATCCCGGGATGCACTTAGTGGCCCACACCCATGCAGTCATGGCCCCTTCTTCTCCTTTTTAGGAAAGTGCATAACATAAACTTCAGTGTTGCCATTGTCATAGATGCTGTAAAAGTAAAGTCTGAGGAAAGTGTTCTCCCACAAGCCAGAGTAGGCTCCTCTGAGCACTAAAGCTTGTCTGAAAACTCTGCTCCTGGGACACCAAGCACCCAAAAGAGAAGCAAACACCTAAAAGTGCTGAGTGCTCTCTACTGCCCAATCCTCTACAGAGCTCTGAGTAACTACTTAGGGCATGTGGAAGGATTTTCAGAATTTGTTTTATTAAATACAGTCGTTGCTGAGGACTAAGTTGTTGTATAAATTATCTAAAGCAGAAGTAAAAGTTAAAAATCATTTCCAGTTATTTGCTACTCTTTACAAGCTAAGCTCTTGTAGCCACCCATGACACTGTACCTGCATGGTGAGAACTCAACATGATGGTTTGCCACTAAATGTCCTTTCCACAAAGCCGCCCGCTATGTTGGAAGCTCAAAATAGCCTAAAGTTGAGGTATTTGCACAGAAATTTATAAGCATTGGAGAGATTTTTCTGCAAAATGGTAATATACATCTGTCAGTCTACCATTAATGTTCACACAGTGCATCACTCTCTCTGAGTAGAGGTCCCCCACGACCACACTCTTTGTAATTGTAGTAGTCCATCACTCGATGAATCATTTCAGATAAAAGTTACCAAGTGCATGTTTAGTGTTGTATGGTGATGTGACTACTTTATTTGCATTTACTTGGACTGGGTGATTCTTTATATTACACACACACACACACACACACACACACACACACACCACAGATACACAAACACACACATACCACAGAGACACAAAGGCAGAGGATTTTCACTTACTGGGCCTCACATATTGGGATGGCTTCCCAAGGCAGCTAAGACTAGATGCTGGCCTGGTCCCTGGGGTAAGGACTAAAAGAAGGGCACTGCCACCATTGTACCAACAAATCCCATGGTAACTGTCCTGGGTATCTTTCTGAGGTGTCCAGTTCCTAAATGTCGCTATGTGGCTAAGAACCCTATAGGAGAACTGATTTGTGATACCCAAAACATAAGTATATAGCTAGAGTCAGCAACAGCTCTTTTATACAAACTATTCACCATCATGCCATTTAGGTAGACCCTCTACCAGGACGGCTGGGACTGGAGATGGCTCATTGAGTAAAAGGTCAGGGACAGTGGCACATGACTATTTCTCCCAATACTGAGGAGAGGGAAAATATGAAGACAGGAGGATCCCTGCGGTGCATGAACCAGCCAGCCTAGCAGAATCCTTGAGAACCAGGTTTGGTGAAGGGCAGTTTCTAGGCAGTAACTCATTCACTGCTGAGATTAGTTTTGCTAAGGGGTTGACTCCTCAGGAATATATTCATGACCTTGGACTTGATAGGGAAGAAGTTTTGCTTTTTGTTGTTGTTTGGGTTTTTTTTCTTTTATTTTGTTTTTGTTTGCTTTTTTGTTTTTGTTTTTTGAGACAGGATCTCTGTGTAATCACTATGTTAAACCAGGCTGGTCTTGAACTCACAGATTTTCCTGTCTCCCAATTGCTAGAATTAAAGGCATCTACTACTCTCCTGGTAGGAAAAGATTGTATAAAGTAAGACATGAGGGGAAAAAATGGTCATGAAGACAACTTTTTTTATAACGATTGATAGATTTGTTTGTTTTTAATATTTATTTTTATTTTTTTTGTGTGTATATGTCTGTGTGTATATACAAGCACATGCATATAGGTACCATAAAAAAAAAAGCCATCAGATCCCCTACTACACCTGGAGTTACAGTTGGTAGTGAGCTTGCCATATGGATGCTGGAAACTAAACTCTAATCCTTCTGCTTACTTGTTTACTTTTTGAGTTAGGGTTGCCAATAACAGGCTAGCCTTGAACCTGCTATGTAGCTGTGTATCTGAGGATGACTTTGAACCTCGGATCTTCTTGCTTCTACCTCCCAAGTTCTGGGATTATAACTATGCACCACCATACATACCCACTTTATGGAGAGCTAGGAATAGAGCCCAGGGTCTCATGCATGTTAGGCAAGCACGCTGAACACTGAGCTACATACATCTCCAGCACAAATTGACCTTTCTTGAAGTTAAGAATTCTCTCCAATAGAATACACTTAAAATGGGCCAGAAAGGCAACACAGTAAGAAATGAAACAGTTGGTATATAAAGCAGACATAGGGCCGATAGCCAAAGTAGGGAAACAAATGCAAATCAGTAGAAAAAGACACCCCAGGAAAAACCAATCAAGGGCTCAGGCAGACATTTCTGAAACCCCCGGGCTCTTTTGATGGCCCAGTGAGCAAGTGGAAAGGTTGCAAACTTGTCATTTGTCAGGGAAATCAACAGGCAAATGGAAACATCAGTGCACAGTCATAAGTCTACACAAAAATTTAAAACTGGAACGGCAGGGTCAGTGAAATGGTAAGGTCACTTGCCTGGCTCCCACAAATTGTCTCTGACTTCAACTCATGCTATGGCACCTGCTCCCTATAAATGCTTGTTTAAAACACCCACACACACACACACACACACACACACACACACACACGAGAGAGAGAGAGAGAGAGAGAGAGAGAGAGAGAGAGAGAGAGAGAGAGAGAGAAACATGCTGGAATGTACACACTAGTTCTGTTCATAGTAACCGCAAACTGGAACAACACAAATATCCATCAGTGATAGATTGGAACTAGGCATGGGGGGAAGCAGACAGAGGTTGGGGTGGGGGGTGGGGGTGGGGAAACATAATCTGAAGCTTAAGTAGCCTGAGTGCCTTCTGCTGTATTGTGCCTGCTTTCTTTACTGTTTGAAGGTGAAAAGTTCTGGGATAGGTAGTTTAAGCTTGTTGGGGTGGGGGTGGAGTAGCAGGGATTTGTTTTTCTTTTCTATTGCAGATGAAATTGTCAGAGGTGTTAAATGACTTGCCCCAAGTCAGAGAGCTTAACCAGTGGTGGAGGGGAGACAAGGACACAAAGTCACTGGTGGAGTCAGGTTGAGCAAAAGCATGAAAATCTTAGGTTTCGGCCTAGCCTAGGTCCTAGCCTAGGGAATGAGACTCTGTAGCTTGCACAGGCTATCCAGAGCCTGAGCTGGAGCTCCAGCAGGTACCTGGCAGTGGCAGGGAACCTGCTGTCCCCTTGTGTCAAGACAGGCAGGCGCCTCACCCTCTACTGAGGTGTAAAAGTGAGCAACCTGCAGATCGGAAATTTAAGTCCCCAACCACAAGTTGAAACACAAATCAAAAGGGTTGTGAGTTGCTTCTTTACTTTTTATTAATAAAGAAAAAGATTGGTTTGTGGATGTGGGGACTTATTTTGGGTTTGGAATTACAGAATGTGAGGGAAAACAAATAATCCCACACAGGGATACTTTGTTTCTTGGTCCTGCTGTTGTTTTGTTTTTACAATGTTTTCTCTGACAGTGAGTTGAAGGGGTACAACAGACAGCTGCAAACTCACCATGCATTCCTGTTAGTGGAACAACAAGCAGGGAACTCCTGGGACTCAGACCCGGACCTTCCTAAGGTCAAGTACCTTTCTGAAGCCTGTATGGCATGGAGTCTCAGCATGTATTTAAAAAAAATTTCCTCTCCAACTCCATTTCTCTAAAGCCTCGTCTAAAGGACAAGTCAGCATTCTGAGGCACAAAATAACGTAATCACTGTCTTTTAATAAGATCAAAATGTTAACAACATTCTAAGCCCTTCAGAAAAGGGGGGTTGGTTTAATAAATTGTGGAACATTCACATAATGGTGCCCTTGACAGCCTTGGAGGTAAAGTTTTAATAAGATTTTATCATATATTAAGTGGAAGGAGAGGAACTCAGATTCAAAACTGGTAACATTTTAAAGCAGTTGTACTTAAAAGCATGCATGGAAAGGATAACTAAAAAAAGTATTCTAAAGTGTTTACAGTAGTTCCCTGGGTGGCTCTTGTTTACCTAATAGCATGTGTGTGTGCACCTGGGGGAATTAATCAGCCCTTCCTTCTCACCCTCAGAACTGTGCAAGATGCTAAACTGGTATATTACAAAATTTCACCTATTTAAGAAAAATCCCACCCTCCCTCATCCTGTTACTCTATCCAGACCAAAATCAAGTCAACAAAGGGTTAAGATATAGATTTTTTTTTAAAAGGTCATTCTTAATTATCTGTCTCCTTTATTATAATTTTGAAAGGCCCCCATGAGACACCAAGAGTTTGGAGCCTGTCAGGGGGGAAGGCCCTTGCCCCCAAGAGACAAGACTTGCATACCACTGGATGGAAGTGTAAGAGGTTATTTATTGTTTACACAGGTACCTGTGGATGCTTCAGTCTTTCTGGGACTGAGCATGCTGAGGTTAAAACTCAGGCAGTTTGTATAGGGTTGGGGTGGCAAGAAGCAGGCTTACAGAAGCAGAAGCATGGTTACAGGGATTTCATTGTTTCATCTAATTGTAGCAGTTGTAGTTAACCAAGGACAGTTGGTTATTCGGGTTGGGCACAAAGAATACAAAGAATTCAGTTATGACTATCTCAGCATCCCGGATACTTTCCTGCTGACCTTGCTTTGGTCCAAGCTGCAGACCACAGATATCTGGTTGGTGTTGGATGAGAACAGCACCTGGTTCCCTCCTGTACTTTTCTCATAACTTGACCTTGGCAAATTAGCAAGAGCAATTTAAACAGGCAATAAGCATAGTGAGGTTCTTTCATTCCCCCCTTTTTCTATAAAATGAATAAAACACTTTATTCATTGTTTCTCAGTTTTTATTTGTTTTAATTGCTGTTACTGCTGGGTCAAAAGTAGGGCCTGAATAACTGACAAGTGTGTGGTGTGTGTTTTAATGAACAGTACCAGTCTATTTAAAATGCATCCAGGCAGCAATCCTGTCTACTGTCAGGGCGGTGGGAGTTGTGAGGAGCACAGAGTAGGATCCCTTCCTGTGGGGCTCTAAGATCTTAGTCTGATGTCTCTGAACCCAGACAGAATCGCCAATCTGGAAAGAGTGGGGCTGACAAATGGTTCTTTGTTCCTCCCGATATGTGGCCGCCAGAGATTTCCAGACCTCTTCTTGGACTATCTGTAAGGCGCGTAGATGCACCTGCATGGAAGGGGTGTTTGCAAAATCAGAAATGTCAACATCAAAGAATGATACAGTTGGCGGTGGACTGCCATATAGGATTTTAAAGGGAGTTAGGCCATGAGGGCCTGGAGTGTTTCTGGCCCAGTAGAAGGCCAGAGGTAGGAGTTGTACAGAGTCCTTAGAGCCAGTTTCAAGCATAATTAGGATAAAGCCTCCTTAATGGTTTTATTTTTTTTTTTTAACCTGTCCTTAACTCTGGGGTCTGTAGGCACAATGCAGTATCCAATTTATCCCCAGTAACCTGGCCTCCAACTGACTTACCTGGGAGACGAAGGCAGGCCCATTGTCTGATCCTATTACCTGTGACATGTCATATCTTGGAAAGATTTCTTCCAAGAGTTTCTTGGTAATATGCAGTCTCATGTTTGGTAGGGAAAGTTTTCATCCCTTCTGAAAAGGTATCTGTGAAAACTAGTAAATATTTATATCCATACATTCCAGGTTTGACTTCAGTAAAGTCTATTTTTCAATGGACAATCAGGCCTATGGACACAAAGCTGGGTCCCAGAATTCAGTTTTTTTTTTTTCTTGCTTGATCTGGGCACAGGCCAGACAGATGGCAGTTACTTGTTGCAGTAATAAATTCTGATGGTGAAGGTAAGTTTCAATTTCTTGCCAATCTAGCAAAGTTTTCATCTTTTTTGGCGCTTGGATGAGTCAGTTTATGGAGGTGGTCTATTAATATTCTTGCCATTTTGGTAGGCAACATAGTCTTTTCTTGGTAGACCCAGCACTGTCAATTGGGGTCATAATCTGCACCCAGTTCTGAACAATGTCCAAATCCGTTATATCATATTCCCAATCTGGAGTCTTATTTGTCTCCTTTTCAGTCAATATGCTTATAGTCAATAGTTGGGGGCCTAAGGTTGCTTATTAGGCTGCTTCATCAGCCAGGCAATTTCCCTTTGCCTCCAGGCTTTCCCCCTTTTGATGTCCAGGGCAATGCATTATGCTCAATTTCTTAGGAAGGAACAGGGCCTTTAATAATGTCAAGATTTCACTTTTATTTTTAATTTTTTTGCCTTCTGATGTTAAAAGGCCCCTTGTCCGATAAATTTCTCCATGGTCATGGGCAGTGGCTATCAGTGTATAGGTTAAGCTTCTTTTGGAGAGCCTGAGTCAGAGCAATGAGTTCAGCTCCCTGAGCAGAGGTGCCTCCAGGGAGTGCAGTGGCCCATATGACCTCTGTGGCATTCATCACTGCAGCCCCTACCCGTCTCTCACCATTTAGCAAGTAGCTGCTGCCATCCGTGAACCAGGAGTAGTCTGCATCTTTCAAGGGCTGATCAGTCAGATCAGGCCACATTCCATGCATCTCTGTAAGGATCTCTTGACAGTCGGCAGCTTTAACAAGGTGGCTGGTTTCAGGGTTATTATTAGGGGTGGCTGTTGTATGGCCAGCCCCATGCCCCCTGTTTCTGCCCAGGCCAGGGGGTGTTGTTTTATCCATAAGTCCATTCCTTCCTGCTGTTCAGGAGGCTTTTTTTTTTAATGTCTATATTTATTTTCCAATTGTAAAGTCAATATTTGAAGTGGAGCCCCTTGTGGGCCAGAGACTTTAGCTCCTGATCCTTCAAAATGGATCTGGGCTTTTAATTAAGTCAGTAGGTCTCGACCCAGTTATGGATATGGACAGTCCAGTACATGCAAAAAGGAATGTGAGACTTTACCTGATGTGAGATGAACTTTTCTCTCCATGGTCCATCGGTATTGTTTTCCTCTGGTGGCTCCTTGTACATAAGCTGTTTTGGTATTCAATGGCCCATTCTTTTCGGTGAGAACTGAATGTTGGGCTCCAGTGTCCACCAGGAAGGTGACTGGTTGCCCCCCCCCCGACTTTTAAGGTTAGCCTGGGCTGGAGGAGGGGGCTCCTGGCCCCAACCGCCCTAATCTTCATCTAGGGCTAGAAGCTGAGTTGGTCTTTGGGGTCCTTCCCCATGCCACTGATTTTTAGGTCTCTTATGGCAATCTTTGACTCAATGGCCTTTTTCTTTGCAGTAGGCACATTGGTCTCCATCTACCCTGGTCCTCGTTTCTTTTTTCCCTTCCTTTCCTGACTTTCTGCACTATGATTATTCTGAGCTACAAGTGACCAGGATTTGTCTTAATTCTCTCCAGTTCCTATGGTCCTTCTCTTTCTCTCTCTCCTCTAGTTCCTTTTTGTTTTTTTGTTTTTTTTTCACTTGTCCTCTCTTTCCTCCTGCAACTTTTTAAGTCTTTCTTCTTTTTTGTCAGGTGTTTCTCTATTATTAAAGATCTTTTCTGCTTCCTTTACAAGATCCTGCAGGCTATAATCTTGTAAATTATCTAGTCTCTGCAACTTATTCCTAATATCTGGAGCCGAATGACAAATGAAAGCCGTAGAAACATTGCCCATTTGCTCATTACTATCAGGACCAAAGGGTGTATACATAAGGTAGGCTTCCTTTAGCCTCTCCAAAAATGCAGTGTGAGTTTCCTCCAGTCCCTGGGTTATCTGTCCTACCTCAGCCAAATTCATAGGACGACGCCCCAGGCCACAGAGACCCGCTGTGAGTAACTGATGATAAAGAAGTAGGTGTTAAAGTCCCAGTAGGGACGATTTAGAGGAAAAATTTCCTCAATTTTATTTGGCAACAGAGTGGGCTTTTCATCATCCTCTAAGACGTTTTTCCGGGCTTCCAGATAGATGCGTTTTTTTTTTCTTTCTTTTTTTTTTTTTTTTTTCCATATTAACTAACTGATTGTGAGCGCGGCTCTGTACCTCATCAATGATCTAAAGTAAACTTAAGGGGGTGGTTAAAGATTGTTCCATATTTTCTTCAAAATAAAGAATCAGACAGATAAACAGAACAGACAAAACACATAGACAGCCGGCAGAAAGACACACTGTGCGTTTTCAGCGTAAAACCGAAACCAGATACTGAGTTGGAGGCACAGAGGGTCTTAAAACCCCAGGCCCCTCCAAAACCACGAATCCCTGGGACTTGTTGTGGGCCCCGAAACATCGGGGGCCCCAGATCCCTGGAATGTCTCCCAGGGTGGCGGGTAGAAGTCCAAGCCTGTCAGCTCCTTCTCAAGCCACCTACAGACACGACTAGTCGTTAACCGATCGCTGCACAACAAGCAACAAGTATGAACCAGACAACAAAGAACATAAATTAAGCACTGGCCAGCTTACCTCCCGATGGGTGTCAGTGTCAGTCTCTAGGGGGAAGGGTCTCCAATCTCGGTGGAAACTCCAATGAAAGACTCCAGGAGGCCCCAAGAGTTTTGAGCCTGTCAGTGGGGAAGGCCCTTGCCCCCAAGAGACAAGACTTGCATACCACTGGATGCAAGTGCAAGAGGTTATTTATTGTTTACACACAGGTACCTATGGATGCTTCAGTCATTCGTGAGACTGAGAGAGCGAGCCTAGTTAAAGCATATGCAGTTTATATAAGGTTGGTATGGCAAGAAGCAGGCTTACAGAAGCAGAAGCATGGTTACAGGGATTTCATTGTTTCATCTAAATGTAGCAGTTGTAGTTAACCAAGGACAGTTGGTTATTCGGGTTGGGCACAAAGAATACAAAGAATTCAGTTATGACTATCTCAGCATCCTGGATACTGTCCTGCTGACCTTGCTTTGGTCCAAGCTGCAGACCACAGATATCTGGTTGGTGTTGGATGAGAGCAGCACCTGGTTCCCTCCTGTACTTTTCTCATAACTTGACATTGGCAAATTAGTACGAGTAATTTTAAGAGGCAATAAGCATAGTGGGGGCCTTTCACTATCCTATGCAATTCATGTTCATTCCAGTCACTAACCTCCTCCCTTCCCCAACTACCCACGAGTTAGGAATCCAACTACCCATTAGGTAGCTTCTTCTCCCTACCTTGGCTGTGTTTTGTTTTGTTTTGTTTTGTTTGTAAGACCCTCAGGATGAGTAGTCTCCTAATTTCGGTCGGTACCCCCAAGAACTCAATGTCTAGTACATCTGCTGCAACACGCAAGAGGCTTTAATGAACAGGAAACATTTGAGCAAATGGGCTCCTCCAGCAGGCAAGCTAGAGATAAGCCGCCTACCCCCTCCCCTCCCCCCCACAGGTGTTTTTATAGGCAAACCCACAAGCTTAGGATGGGGGTGGGGCCCTCTGTCTATTGAGTATGTGACTCTTTCAGGCCAGATGATCTCCCTATTAGGGTCAACAGACCTTAGGGCCTCAGGATGAGCTAATTAATTTTGTCTGGGCAAACTGCAGTTGCAGCTATCTCTTTGTTTCCTAAGGACCCTACTCACCACCTGCTGACTCACAAGAAAGGAGGGGCAGTGTGAATTCTTGGAATCTTGTTATCTCCATTGTGAGGGGAAGTTAGCAAATTCCAAGGAACAGATATTGGTTTACAGGTTAGTCCTTCATTTCAAGTGAGGGGTTTCTTTAACTTTACATTTTTGTCTGTCAGTTTACTTGGGGAACTTTCTTATTTCCATCTTGTGTTTGTCTTTCTGACTCTCCTTACCTGTAAAATCAGATGAGCACTTGGTCATGGACACTGGGAGCTTTAGAGTTTCTCTCTCACTCTGCTCATCCAGTCCTCCAGTGCAGGGAAGCCAGAGGAAGAATCCCATTAAAAACTTATTAAATGAATGCAGCCAGAGCTGCAATGAAAGCCATACATTTGGACTAAGAAGGTAGTGGATTAAAGTGGATTAAAGCACTTGCAGTGCAATGGTGAGGGAAAGTTTGGATACCCAGAACCCAGGCAAACATCTGGCAGTTGTAAGAGTCTGCACTCAGGAAGCAGAGACAAGATCTTTACAGCAAGCTGTGTGGCTTCACCAGCCCATCAGAGAACTCTGAGCTCAAATAAGAGACCTTAGCTCAGTAAACAAAGTGGAGACTGATGAAGGAAGACACCCACCATCAACTTCAGACTTATTAAACGTGTGCACGTGCATACACACACACACACACACACACACACACATACACACACACACCTAAAGTCAATAATGGGAGATGCTGGAGGCACTCCCACACCACTCTGGATCCATAGTAGTCAACTTCCAGCAAGTTATTAGTATCACCCAAACCCATGGTAAGGATGGACCAGCTACAAAAGCAAAACTGTCGACGCTAGAGCAGTGATTCTCAGCCTCTAGGTCACAACTCCTTTGTCAAACCTCTGTCTCCAATATCAAAATTACAATTAGGTAGCAATGAAAATAATTTTATGGTTGGGGGTTACTATAGCATTGTAAGAAGTTTGAGAACCAATGTTCTTGAGTATAAAGGAAGGATGTAACATGTCTCCGGACACAGATGCAATCATGCCAGTTAACAAGGAGTTTGTTTATAAACCGCCAAAAACCTGGAATCCAGCAGACTGTAACTGCTCCCTTCAGCCAGTCCTGAACAAAGAATGTTAATTCTAAGGGTTATGTTCCAGGTGTCCCTCCTCTCTTCATGACTCTGTTGCTCCAACCCCTACAACAAAGATGAAAAACAAAACCAACAAGGAAGCTGAAGGAATTTTACCAAATCCCACTTTCAAAAAAGTCAGCAGACCAAAGTCCATGGTCTTAATTACTTCCGGCTGCAAATGTGCTGAATACCAATGTGTGAAAACATACATGCACATGCACGAACAGTGAGTCTTAAATGCATGTAAAATGTGTGGGAGAAAGGCAGCAGTCATGTGACTGAAGAAAGATTATAGATTATGCATTCCCCCTCTTAATTATTCCCTAGATGATATTTGAACAAGGGGAAAATTAGAGGGCATTTGACTCTATAGAGTGTCATCATTCTCAGAGTTAATGTTCCATTTCTCTTTAATGCTTCCCTTCCTTCCCCTCCCATTCCTTCCCCTCCCCTTTAATTCATTTCCTTTCTTTTCCTTCCTTTTCCATTCCTTCCCTTTCATTCCATTCCCTTTTCTTTCCTGTGCTTTTAGTCCCTTTAATTCTGCCAATTCTCAAAATGTTACTTTTTTTTTTTTGAGACAGGGTTTCTCTGTGTAATAGTTCTGGCTGTCCTGGAACTGACTCTGTAGATCAGGCTGCCATCAAACTCAGCAAGGGCTGGGAGTAAAGGCATGAGCTACCACCACCCAACCAGGATCTGACTTTTTAAACGGGGCCTGTTAAGACTGATACTTCCAGTTCACAGACCATACCTTGGAAGAAGATTCAGGGTTATTCAAATGTCCCCATTCTGTCAGATTCTGGGGGCTTAGTCTGCCACCCTGGGTCCTAAATCATAGCATTAGCTTTCCATCCTAGTATAAACAGTCCCACTGTGGCTGGCTCCAGAATGCCACACAATTGCAGGGTGAAAGCCTAGAAAGAGGTGAGGATGGCTAGGTGTGTGAGCTGCACCAGAAAGGCTTGTATACACCACTGGAGTGAAGCTCTATGGTGACCATGGCTCAAATGAACATTCAGCCTGGGCGTGGCACACACCAAAATGTCCAGGAATGGATGGGGACTCACCCTACAGTGTTTACTTAAGAGTGTGTGCACACACATTCAGGCTGTGTCTTATCCTGTTTCTGCAGTTCTGGGTAGAACAAAACCCGAGCATTTGTGAGCAGGCATTAAGCCTCTAGCTAGCATGTATAATTCCCAAATTGAGCTTCCAGTTACGAGGCCATAAAGTTGTGGTCTAGGCCATAGAAGTCCCCTCTGCTGCTCTTCCCTGGCATTTTCAGCATCAGTCCTGGTAACAATCTACTCCACTGGGCTTCATGCTGTAGAATATGTTCTACAGATGTTCAAAGGAGTCTTTAAGCACTCCCAGGATTGACCTTGTCTGTTACAGAGGAAAAACATGCCCAGGAACCAAAAGTGACTTCAGGAGGAGTAAGGAGGTTTAAACCATCCCTGTCTCCACATTGGGACTCTGTGAAACTCTGCTTCTGTATTTAACATGATAAAGGTTGGAGCTCCTCTTGAGGCTCTCTCAGTCAGGGCATTGGGTGAATATTGGAGCGGGCCTGGCCAAGAGCTTATGTGTCCTCTGTGCTCTCTTTTAAAGGTCCCATGTACCTTTTGTTTCAAACTCTTCTCTAGTTCTGTCCTTCTCTGAGTGCACATCGGAATATCTGATGTCCTCCCTCTATCTACGAACTTGGTCCCCTCACAATCTCCTGGAAACCTCATTCTCCCCAAATCAGAAGTATCACATGTAGCCTTTCTAGGTACATAGGCTAAGCCATCTCTCCTCTGTGGTGATGGGTGTGGTAATGTGTGTGGTAGAAAGGATAAGTGACAAGACTCAGTGTCCATGGGTTGGTAGCGAAGCCTCCATTCTCATACATGATAGAATTATCAGTAGCTGTAAGTGTATGTGGGGGTGGGGTGTGTGGGTGTGGGTGTGTGAGCATTCCCCATGTCCCACCCCCCAGAAGTCCTAAACCTAGAGAGTTTTAAAACTTCCCTATAGGTTTGTTCACAGTCAGTAATCACTGTCTTATATTTTGTTCTTAGAAGAAGGGGCATAAAACAAAAATCAGTCACAAGGCAAGACTATATTATGGGTGAGCTAGCAGAGATGGAGACTATATTGGGGCAAGAAGGAGCAAATGTATAAACATCCTATGCAGATGGAGCTTTCACAGAAGGCTGTTTACTGAAATGATTGAAGAAGGACATATGTATGAAGGAGCCCAGAAAGCCTGTGGCAATGGCATCATTTAAATGAGCACATCAGATAGAGCTAAGGGCAGAATACTCCAAGCAGAGGGAACTGTGGAAAAAGCATAGAGAGCATGCATACATGAAGCAGAGACCAAGGTAGTGGTAGGAGTGGTGAGAGAAGTAGGTCCTTAAGGGTTCCTTATTCACAGGCAGACGAAGAAGAAGAGGAGGAAGAGGAGGAGGAGAATAGGAGAAAAAGAAGAGGAGGAGGAGGAGGAGGAGAAGAAGAAGTGCTTTGCTTTTTACTCTTGAGGGCAAGGCCAGGGTTACCCATGAGAGTGGTATTGTCATCACTGAGGCACACAGGAGGATGGTGGCCAGAGAGTAAGGGGATAGTGGGTGATGGCGGGGATAGAGAAAGGGCTAGAAGAGAAAGTCTTGAAGCTTTAGATCCAGGAGACCTGGGACAGTAAGAAAGGCTTCAATTTTCCTCGCCTGTGCTTTTGCTCTGTTGCTAAATCATGAATCTGAGCCAACCCCAAAGGGAACCTGTAGAGTAAATTGAAGTGGGAGGAGGTAAGTGAATAGAACTAAGGAGTAGGATGGATGGAGCCCTGCATCCAGCGTTTACTTGCTAGTGGCTCTTCAAGTGGTCCCCATCACAGCAAGCGGCAGGGTAACCCAGGATGTGTGTCTTAAATCAAGAAAGTGTAGGCCTCAAGAAGGAAATCAGGCTAATGGACACCTGCTGTGGGTTTTGTAGACAACTAAGGTATGTAAGTGGAGGGGAGTCCAATAGTCAGAAACCATGAGTCGACTTCCTGTAAGCCACTAAAATTGGGTTCCCCCTCTCTCTCTCTCTCTCTCTCTCTCTCTCTCTCTCTCTCTCTCTCTCTCTCTTCCCAAAGGGATAGAACTCAGTGCAAGGCCTTGGCCATAGTGATAAATGTCACATAGAAATGAGTCTATCTTCCAGTGAGCCCCTTGTGTTCTGCAAAGAGGGTACTGCTGTGGCGGTTATAAAGATAAGTCATTGCAACGCTCCAAATATCCTATTTTATGAGTAGGAATTCTGGAAAATAGAGAAATTCATGAAGAATAAAATACAAACTCAGGGTCTAATGGTGAGGTTTAGTAGTAAGACATTGACTTAGCATGAATGAGGCCCTAGGTTGAATCCTGCACACACACACACACACACACACACACACACACACACACACACACACACAAAGTCAACAACAAAAAACCCTGAAATTCTGCTACCCAGTGGTAATAATAGCTCCTATTTTTTTTTATTTTAAAAGTGAGAGCTACATTTTACATTTCATTTGATGCTTTGCTCTTAAAATTAACCTAGCCTAGTTTGGCCAGCAAAATGGCTCAGTGAGTAAAGGCTCTTGCTGCTAAACCTAATAACGAGTTCAGTTCCCAGAACCACATGATAGAAAGAGAGAACCAACTCCTGAGCACTGTCCTCTGATATTTGACTCTGTACATATGACTTGGCATACGTGAGAAAACACCTGGTTAGGCATGATGAGTAATAGCACTCACTTAGCTGAGGCAAAGAGATTTTAATTTCAAGACCAGTCTATGGTACAGACTGAGATCCTGTCTCAAAAAAATAAGATAAAATGAGAAAGAGAGAGAGAGTAAAAGAAATAAAGGAGGAAAGAAAGGAAGAGACAATAGAGTGGGGGAAAACTTTTGTAATAATTTTCAAAGTCATATCCTATTATTTAAAAATATAAACTTAAAGGTTCAATAGCATTCCATTTATAGAGGTAACAACACATTTAATCATTTTCCAGTTGTGGAACCTAATTTCTTTAAAGTTTGACACTTTATTATTAAATTATTATAAACTTCTAGTGGAAGCGTTGGATCCATTTATAATCATTATCACACTATGTTTGCTGATTTATTATTATTATTATTATTATCATCATTATTATTATTATTGAGGCAGGGTTTCTCTGTGTAGCCTTGGCTGTCCTAAAACTCACTCTATAGACCAGGCTGGCCTCAAACTAAGATCTGCCTGCCTCTGCCTCCTGAGTGCTGGAAGTAAAGGTGGGTACCACCACCTATTGGCTATTGGTCATTTTATGTTCTTGCTGTTTGATTGTTGCATTCTGATCTCTTATAATACAAAATATAATTGCTTCTCTCTCAAATAATTACAGGTTTTAAGTTCCCATTTTACTCTGCTAATAATTAAATTTTTGAAAAATTATTCATTTCCTTCATCAGCATCATGAATGAAATGTTATCTTTGATATCACCCTTTGTAGTTCAAACTTTTAACACATTAGCATTCCATTTTATATAGTTATAACTGAATAGCACCCAGTGAGTAATATATAAAGCACAGGCATGTGTTCAGCTCATCAATCTGAAGGCTGAACAGTCTGAGAGTATGATGCCTGTATAGGCTACTTTTCCCATTGCTACGACTAATACTTGACAAGGGCAACTTAAGGAAAGAAGATTTTGGCTCACAGCTTTAGGGTACAATGCTTCCTGGCAAAGAAGTAATGGCACAATGCTGCTGTTTTCCCTACTACCACCAAAACTCTCATATCTGTTTGCACACACCCACACACACACACACAGTTGCATGTTCACAATTTATTTATACACATGTATGTTGAGGCCAAGAAGTCAACATTGTGTCTTACTCGATTGCGCTCTACCTTATTATAAAAAAAATAAAAAACATTTAATTTTATTTTATGTCAAGGAGAGTTTTGTCCACATGTATATCTGTATGTACAAGCCTGGTGCCCATGAAGGCCATAGAGGGTGTTGGATCTCCTGGATCAGGAGTTACTGATAGTTGTTAGCTGTCATTTAGGTGCTGGGAGTTGAACCCATATTGTTTGCAAGACCTTTAAGTACTCTTTAACCACTGAGTCTTATCTCTAGCCCTTTTGAGACTGAACTCACCAATTCTGCCAGACTGACTGGCCAGCAAGCCCCAAGGACTTACTGTCTCTGACTCCTTAGTGCTGGAATGGAAAGCATAATCAGTTTTTTTCTGTGGGTGTTGGGAATCAAAAATCAGGTCTTTACATGTATAGGGCAAGCCTTTTACAAACTGAAAGTCTCCCAACCCTTCGTTGCTCTGTTAGTTCAGTCCAGAACCCTAGTCCTTTGAATGTTACCATATTTAAGGTAAGTCCTCCCTTTTCATTTAAATATTCTTGGAAACATCGTCACTGACAGATCCAGAGGTATGTCCCTATGGTGATTCTGAATCTTCTCACCTTAACAATGAAGCTTGCACATCAGAGTCCCAGTATCTGCTCTGCTTTATCCGTGTTGTAACACAACAATGGAAACATAGGAGCTCTGTCTAGAAAACATTTTAATCCAAAGCCACTCCATCTATATGTTCCATGAATTCATTGATCCAGAGCCATCATGACCCCATCATCTTTCACAGGTCCCACCTTAATTCATATTCCAACACATGAAACTTGAGGAATACCTACAAATCACAGCATGCTTTTCCTTCTTGCTCCTTTCCTTACCCTATTCTACATAGCACATCTTTAAGATATAATCTGGGACTCCATATGTGATTATTTTACCATTGGTATCATGTTTCCCTAGTCATGAGTTCCTTTTCTCTTTTACATTATTTGTCCAGTGAAAGCAACAGCATTATTTTTGCCCTTCATTGTTTTGCTTATTGATTTACTATTGATACTTATTTTATAACACAATTTCATACTTGTGTTCTTTCTTCTGATCCCATGCTGCAGCTCATCAACAAGTAGTTGAAGAACAGAAAATAAAAGACTCGATATCTGAGACTGTCTTTCCTCTCAATGGGCAGTCATTTCATTTGCTCAAAATCTGTAGATTTTTTTTCTATTGTTTTCAGATATTTAATTCTATGATGGAGAATGTTTTTGACTGATTTTATTAATTCTTAGGTACCCTGGGCACTTCAAGTATCGCAGAAATATATGTGATGTTCCGTAATCTCACACTATCAGAAATTGTCTTACAAATTTCATTATTGCACACACTTCAACTGTTGTGTCTGTGGTGTTCTATGCCCCTCAGTTCTGATAGAGTAAAGGCTTAAGCTCTATGGCCATGCCTTCTCTCTGTTCTTATGATGTCCACCCCTTGATCCTTTTTTCTGTGAGCTTAATTTATCATTATGACTGTGCTGTACTTTATCCTCCTGAACTGTGTAACTGTGCGTTGGGACAGTGATATGCAAGTGTTCGCTGGGCAGTGCTAAAAATGTTCCCATTCCCCCTTGAGACCAGGCCTTGAGTTTCCACCTGACCTCAAACAGTAGTCAAGTAAGTAGGCCCTGTCACAGAGACAAGCTGACCATGGGACTCACTAGGCCTACTTTGGTTACTGTTTGACATTTTGTGTAAAAGAGAAAAGAGAGATACAGAGACAAAGACAGAGAGACAGAGACAGTGACAGAGACAGAGACATAGAGAAAGAGATTATTTTATAACCTCTGATGCTTGGTCTAGTATTCCAATAGACAGACAGAGGGACAGAAGGGAGAAAAGAAGGATGGATAGATGGATGAATAAATGAATCAAAAAGTGGTCAGAGAGATAGGTGGGCTGATATATGGTGAGAGGAATTGTAGAAGGATGGGTGTGTGAAAGGAGGAAGGAGGGGGTAGAAGGGTGGCCAGAAGAGGCTGGTTGGGGAAAGGAGGGTGACAGAAGCACAGTTGCAGAGACATGAATCTCATATCTCCTCACTGACCTGATGCTGAGGTCTGGCCTCCCACAGGGAGTTTCCTGGTCCCCTGGTCATGCTCATTGTAGAGGGGATGCTGCTCTTGTACCTGGAGCTGGCTGTGGGGCAGCGCATGCGGCAAGGCAGCATCGGTGCCTGGAGGTGCCCCTACCTCAGTGGTGTCGGTATGTGGGACCCTTCTCAGATCCTCTGACAGAGATTTTGTGGGTTTCTGAGCATCACTGGTATGCATGGGCTGGACCTGTGACTGGATGAACCAACTCCCAAAGAGGGCTACCATGGAGCTCGGGCAGAGAGGGCCCTGGATTCTGGCCCTCACATGGTACCCCATCCCACCCCCAATGAAACTTCCACCTTAGGGCATCTCCACTCTGGACCTCAGCTTGATATTCTCTGACTGGCTGGACATAGCATTCATTTCGTCCCAGCTACCTATCCTCTGGGGATGTACACAAATGCCACCCCCTGCTTAATGTGTGCCTGGTGCTGAACATGGCATGCACGAGTGTGAGGTCATTTCATCTTCACCACACCACTTAGGGGCGTTGGGGCATCATAGTGATACCTGGATGCACAAGCCAAGCATCTATGTGAACATACCAGGTGTGGCCTACTGCACCCTTCCAGAGTGACCTTCAGTCACTGTCCCCTGGCACCTCCATGATGTGATTCTCCTAGTTTGTAAAAGACCAGGATCTAGAGCCATCAGAGTTCATACATGTTCTGTGTACTTTTCATGTCCAAGAAAGGGAAGCAGACAGGAAGCCTGAGCCATTGTTTAGGAATGAGGAAGGGTCCACCTGATGTGACCTCCTGCATCTTTGGAAGAAATATGTCCGGGGTATTAGAACTCATCATCTTCAAACTGCCTCCTCATGATGAAGAGCTATGAAGGCCATCAGAGTGTGCTGAGGCAGCAATGTATGCTGTATATTGGAAAACAGGGGAGGCTGCCTGGCCCCTTGGGCACTGACATGCACTTACTGGCCTGAGTTCCCAGTGGAGTGGGAGGAGTTGCTCTGTAATGCTATTGATACCTGTATAGTCTGCCACATGCAAAGTCAACAACTTACAACTCTTCTGGTTATGTGTGGGATGACAAAGGTTGACAACACTCCCAAGTAAACTCACTTTAGAGCAACCTAATGGCAAACTCTCACTTCTCACAGTGATACCCTCTGTGGGACCTCATAGATCAGACCAGGCTGGGGGTAAGTGTTGTCTGTCTGTCACACTCCTGCCACATGGATGGGGCTGGCTCCAGGAACTCCACCTCCAAAAGGAGCAAGTTCACATCAGGCATGTAGTTGGCCCTTCTCCATAGCTCTGCTGGGTAGTTTTGGGAAAGCTCTGAGCTTTAGTTTGCTCTTTGGAAGGAGGATAATGCTTTTGTGTGAACTAACTGCACACAAAATACTGAGCCCAGGACCTGACACTTAGATGTCAAAAAACCAATACTGATCTACCATCTCAGATGATCAGAGTTGAGGGGTAGTAATTCTCAAGAAGATGTCATAGGTGTAGTATCAGGTCTAATGAAAGCCTAAAGGAAGAGTGTTCTTGTTTGGGGATGTCACCATAGTTGTGTCATTCAAGTCCCACTGGTTAAATTACACACATCTGATCTTCAGCATGGCCCTCTGCTTTGCTCACAGGTGTTGCTAGTGTGGTGGTCTCCTCCTTCCTCTCAATGTACTACAACGTCATCAATGCCTGGGGCTTCTGGTATCTCTTCCATTCCTTCCAGGTAAGCCAACCTCTGGCCAGAGCAAAAGCAAAAAGGGTAGAAAATGCAGGGCCACTCACCAAGTGGGGAGCTGGTAGAGGATGAGAACGCCAGCCTGTGGGAACCCTCTCAGTGATGGGGGGAGCGTGATGGGAGCCACAAGCCAAGCAGGGATGACAGAATCTGGATCCACTACTTGTCACAATGTAAGCCAAACTATGCACTGTGTGTGTGTGCGTGCACATGCGTGTGTGTTTGCATGTGCGTACACACATGTGCACACTCATTTCTGAGGAGCAGGTCCACAGCACTCATTGGAATATCTACAGGAATATTTTCAATGACAAGCATTTTAAACAGTGCATTATCTAAATTCTTGTTACTGATATTCTGGAAGGGTCTAGGCTTTGGGGAAAATAAATAAATGCCACAATTCCACACTGAGCGCTGGAATGTTCCTCTTCACCAGTCATATTCTATCCCACCCCACCCCCATCTTCATCCTTTTTACTCTCAGAGACTCTAATCCCACTGCCTCCATATCAGCCTCTTTCCAGATGGAAAAAGAAGAGAAGGACCCAGGAATTACCACTCTAATATCCATGCATTCCATACTTCACAAAAATCCCCCCCCTTACCTCTGCAGTAAATCCTCTCCCAAGGTCATAGGATAATGACACAGCAGACCTTCACTTGGACGTCTATGGGCCATGCAGGTCCCCGGAACATATAAATCTACACTGGCATGGCCATATACACGACATAAGAGCTTTTGTTCAATCCCACGAGCTACAAGTGACTCTACAGGACTCTACTTTATGGGAGGGTGTCGTCCTTCTTAGCGGGTACCTTTAGCCAAGCAAATGTAAGGACCCTATCTTTACCTTCTGATGCAGATGAAGGGAGAAGAAAACTGAAAATCTCTCAGTTGTTCCATGCCCTAGAGCTTCTTCATGTAGCATGTTCATTGGCAGGAATATTATAAAACAAAAAATAAAAACAAAAACAAACAAACAAACAAAAAAAAAACCTGAAGTCAAGCTCATCTCAAGCAAAGGACCCCAGAGGTATCCTCAGATTTGCAGCCAAATATGTGAAACAGTGTGAGTTAGAGTGGCCTCAGCAGAGGGCCCAGAGAATGTTGGCTAGGCAACTGAGCTTAGAGGGCTTCTGTTTCTTAGCTGGGACCTGCTGCTGGTTCCATCAGATACCACAGTGTCTCCCTCCTGTGGCCAGTCCATCCAAATGGGCTCACTGTTCAAGATTCTAACTCAAGTACGTTCACAGCTTTGTTTTTAAATTATTTTTAAAGTTTATCTTATTTATTTTATGTATATGGGTGTTTCACCTGAATGTCTATGTACAACATGCATGCCTGGTGCCTGCAGAGGCCAGGAGAGCGTGTCAAATTCCCTGGGACTAGAGTTACAGAAGGGGAGCCATCCTATAGTTACTGGGACTCTAACCTGGGGAAAAACAGCCAGTACCCTTAACTAGTGAGCCATCTCTCCAGCCCTACAACTGGTTTTGAACAGGGTAGCTACAAGGATCTGGAAAGACTAGGCCAGGAAGCCTCTGATCCACTGTACTCTGTTGTTTCGCGCAAGCCAGGCTAGCCCATATTTTCAGGACAAGGTGTGAAGCCTCCTGTCAAAGATGCTTCCTATCATCCCACCAAGCCCTTGGCCTTTCCCTTGACTCTCTGTTGATTCTCACTTCATTCCAAAGGATCCCCTGCTGTGGTCTGTCTGCCCACTGAATGGTAACCGCACAGGCTACGATGAGGAGTATGAAAAGGCTTCGTCAATGCAGTACTTCTGGTGCAGGAAAACACTCAACATCTCACCATCCATCCAGGAGAATGGAGGAGTGCAGTGGGAGCCAGCACTGTGCCTCATCCTGGCCTGGCTGATGGTGTATCTGTGCATCCTGAGGGGCACTGAGTCAACCAGCAAGGTGTGCTAGGGAGTGTGATGGGACTGAATCTGGTCCATGCTAGAGCTGTCTCTTGCTGTCCAGAGTAGAGGCTCAGTGGGTCAGAAGGCATGGATGGTGTTATTGGCATGTCCCTGTACTAGCTGACAGTGGAGGGTGTCAGAAGTGATTAAAGTTGTAGCACTGAATCTGAAATGACAGGCCCCAGCCAGTTCTCACACTCACCTGTACCAGGTCATTTCATGGAGATATTCAAACACCCTGCTATTCAGTCCTTGCACCTCAAATGCCAGAGCTATTATTCTGTGGAGGGAACCTCAACATCAGACTAGCCAGCCTCTGGGGACTTTATTGTGTAGTTGGATTTGGGGTCCCATTTCAAAGTGCTTTCAGGAAATCAATACTACCCAGAACTGTTGGGTTCTCCCTTGTTTTTTGTTTTGTTTTGTTTTGTTTTGTTTTGTTTTGTTTTGTTCTGTTGTGTGGTATGGGGTTTTAGTTCTTGTTTTGGCTTTTATTTTTAAAGTGTCTCCTTATGTACTTCAGGCTGGCATGAAACTGGCTGAACGGCCCAAGTTGGCCTCAAACTCAGTGATCCTCCTGACTCAGCCTTCTGAGTGTTGGGATTTTAGGCCACAGATATGCCAAAATACCCAGCAAAGGCCTTTTATTTGCCTAAGCTCGTTCTTTCTGTTGAAATGCCCAGGTTTCCATTCATCCTAGGGCTGGAGTATCTGCTGTATTTCCATCACCCATACCTGTTTCAAGCTGGGGTGAATGCTCCATACTCAGCTATTCAGCAAAGCAAATCCATAGTTGATCACGGTGTCTTATTCTTGTAACAGCCCCTCAGAGTAGATACATGAGGTCACTCCCAAAAGGCTTAGATAGGCAAAGTATTCTTCACAAAATCACAGCCAGGGACTGCACACTCAGGACATAGACCAGATTTACTCCAAGCTCTTCCCATCCTATTGGTGAAATGCAGCATGAATGTTCTCTTCACATCTTTTGTGACTTAGTCATTTACAATTTGTCTTCTTCTGAGAATCCCATGAGACCCCTAGATCTCACTCTTCTGATCACCTGCCTGCCTTCTCCAGTACTGACATGTTTGTTTGCTTTTGTTCTTTCATGAGGCATCAAGCTTAGAACAACCTATGTCATTGAGATATTGCATGACAACACCAATGTTGTGCCTGGCGTGACATTTCACATTGTTTTCTAAGTCCCCATAGTGGCCAGCCCCACATAGTCATCTTAGCCCCACAGCACTTTGCCTCACAGCTGAGCATAAGAATCAGGGTGTTCTTTCTCAGCTGAGCTCAGACCTTGCAGCATCTTCTCTGTCCCAACCTAGACCAAGCATGATCCAAAAGATCTAAGGGCGATGTCTGTACCCTTGAATATTAAAGCAGTCCTTTCCTCTCCAGGCCTCTTATAGTTGTGAAAATAAGTAGAGTCTGGACATTATTCTCCTCTGAAGTTTTACTTACTGGTCAGTGTTATTTCTCCTGATAGGTTAAGCTAAAGCTAGATCACATGTCCAGCCATCCTTCCCACAAGAAAAAGAAGGAAGCCACTTTGTGAGGACTCTAGAAAGCCCATAAGAAACACGGACCACTGGCGGGGTAGGGGGGGAAGTCCAGAGCTTTCCCCAAATGTCTTCTAAGTGCCCAGTGTTATGGACCGGGATCAGACCTCCACCATGCCCCTGAATTTCTTTCACATCACTGGCAAAAAGACTCTTATCCATTTGCATCTCACCTGGTTTGACATATTAGATATTTGGGTAAATTCACTAACCCCCCTAAATGTGTAAGCAGCCATGGTAAACATATATCCCACTTTCTCAGTGTCCTTCTGACAGTCTTAGAAGTTCATGAAGTATGGTGCCATGCCAAGGACGAAATGGAAGTCTGAGATTAATTCAAGCATATCAAGATATGGGTTACTAGCTGGGTTTCTCAGAGGTGGATCCAACCTAAAAGAAGATTGATAAAACAAAACCAACCTTGTGAAAAGTTTTGTTTCGTTTTGTTTTTGTCTATGAATCTAGGCAAAATCCCTTACAGTTTTATGCCCATGATACATTGTTTTTAAATTTTATTTATTAACATAATATCCGTGCATGCTTATGAAGGGCCTGATGCTTTGATACAAGTATGAAACACATAGCAGCTAGACCAATGCCACTAACATTTCCTTCTCCTCATACATGAATTATATATACATTTTTTTACTCTTCTAGTTATTTTTATGTATCATGGATTCTTGTAGATTAGAGTTACCTATAGTGCTGGGCAAAGAAGCAATGATTTCTGCTTCTAATTCCTGTATTTTGGTGACTCTTGTCTAACCTCTGTCTTCCCTCGCTGCCTTTCCCATCTTCTTGGAGGTTCATTTACCACTTTCTACAAATGAGTGCAAAAAATGCATTATTTGTCTATGATTTGTTTTATTTACCATGATGCCTGAACTTGTCTATACCTTTACATGTGACAAGATTTCATTCTTTTTATGGCTAAGTAGTATTCCTTTGTGGATACATACCATGTGATTTCTATATGTTCACTTTCCATGGATGGTTTTATATCCTAGATTTTTTTAAAGGAATATCACAGTAAAAATGAGAGTGCTGCTATATCCTTGACACATGGCTTTTAAGATCCCTTTGCAATAATATCTAATTGTGGTTTTTATTTGTATTCCCTTGAAGATTAATGATGCTGAATTTTTGTTCATATATTTGCTGGCTATTTGTGTCTTAACTTTTTAGATGTATTTATTTTATTTGACACATATGAGTATTTTGCTTGCATGTGTATGTGTATGCCACATGTATGTCTGACACTCGCAGGGATAAGAAGAGGGCTATGACAGTGGTTATGAGTTGCCAGGTGGGTGCTGGAAACTGAACCCAGGTCCTCTGCAGGAACAGCAGGCGCTCTTAACCACTGAGCCAACCCTAAAGTCCCCTCATGTCTTTTTAAATAAATGTCTATGTAGCCCATTTCTTTGCCCATTTTTTAAGGTGGACTCTTTGCTCTCCAGTTGTTTGAGCTCTGAATAAAAAGAATTAAGGGAATGAGAGGTATTGGCAATAAAACTGTGAAAATATTAATGAAAGATGTCAAGATGACTCCAGGAAAGGAAAGATACTCTATGGAGCAGAAGATGTCCTAGTTAATTTTCTGTTCCTGTGAAGAGACACTATGTTCTATGTACTCTGTACTCTGTACTATGTACTATGTACTCTGTACTATGCTTATCAAAAAGAAGAATTTAATTGAGACTTTGCTTACAGTTTCTTTGAGTCTATGATTGTGGCAGGAAGTGTGGCAGCAGGCAGGCAGGAAGAATGCCTGCTTATATCTAATCCACAGGCAAGAGGCAGAGGGAGGGGAAGGGTGAATGGAGAAGGAGGAGGAGGTAGGAGATGGGAGAAGAAAGAGAGAGATTGGGTTCAACCTGGGCTCCCTCAGTGGCATACACACTCCCTTCAACAAGGCCACTTCTCCTAACCTTCTAAAATAGTTCTACCCACTGTGAACCAAGGGCTCAAATATATGAGCCTGTGGGGGCCATTCTCATTCAAACCATCACAGAGTTGGTATTTATTATTATTATTATTATTATTATTATTATTATTAAAGTGTACATACTACCCAAGACAGTTTACAGATCCAGTTCAATCCTTACCAATAATAATATTCATAGAATCAGAAAAAAAATCTTAAAATCTACATGACACTATTGAATAAAAGAACGAAACTGAAGTCATATTAATACCTGATTTTAAGTCTGTCTACAATGTGTCTGGTATTGGCTTGAGAAAAGACAAGGAGACAAGTAGAACATAGTAGAGTACCTGGAAAACCACATATTTCTGTCAAAGACACCACGAGAATACATTGGAAAGCCATCAAATCAATTGCTGATGCTAGATCCACATCTCACATGCTGTACAAAAGTCCAAAGTATGAAAAGTCTAAGGCGAAACACTTGAAGACTTAGATTTTTGTGTACCTATGTTTTGGGATAAGACCCGAAAACTTGCAACAAAGTAAAAACCAGTAGGATTACATCAAAGAAAGAACTTTCTGTGCAATAAAAGAAATAGTCAATATCATGAAGAAAATATTTAGGAACTCACACACACATTCACAGAGTAAGGGGGAGACTTAAATAAATAATATTGTTTTGTTAGCAGTTTTACTAAGTAATGACAATTTTAAAATAGTAAATACATAAAAACCAAATTTAATTATGGCATTTTAATACATAAGTATCATTGCTCCTTATTCTTATTCACCCTCTCTCTATCCTCCCTCTTTACCCCTTCTTTCTGGTATAATTTAGAGGGAAAATACATGTTTGAGGTGTAAGAATAGAGGAATTACTATAAAAGTGCAAAAAGAATAGTCATAAAAAGCTGCTCAAGTACGATGATTGTGGTTGATACATTGTTTATGAACTAATAAAGCAATGAAGATCAGAGAAGCAAAGCATCTAGGCTACCAGAGAGCTCGGTCCTGTACCAGGGCTGGAGAGATATTATCCATAGCAAGCTGGAGACAAATTGCCAAGACTAAATCCTTAATGCCCTGCTCCTATCTTATATATTAGTGCTGGGGTTTAAAGCTGTGAGCTCTGTTTCTCTTTTAGACTGATTCACTTCTCATGTAGCCCTGGATGGCCTTGTAAATCTAACATTAAGTATTTTTGGTTTTTATGTTTTCTTACTCTCTGTTGTTGACTGTGGCCTTCTCTTGTGGCTCACCTTTTAGTTAAACTCTGTAGGGATATGGAAGAGTGTTATCTCTCCCTCCGTCTTTGTTCCAGGGGATTGGGTTTTGATTTAGGAACATGCTTTCTCTCATTCACCTAACTCTGTCAGATAATTTCCTTTGTGAATGTCTTTGCATATCTTCTGTTACATTGCTATTGTAAATAGTGTCTTTCTCCTTATTTCTACGGTTGTTTATGTTGGTGGCAGAAGAAACAAACATTTTTTTATGTTAGTCTTGTACCTTGAAATCTTGATGCATTTCCTAATGAATTCTCACAACTACAGATTGCTTCTGTTTACTCTATAAACTATCCTATAACCTGCGGATATGATTTAGCACATTTCTTTTAAGTGTCTGTATTTCAACCCTTTTTTATTGTGGTTTCACTATTATTACTGATTTTATTGGAGTCTCAGGCACAATTGTTTTCCTGTACTTTGAACACAGTGAAATTCCAAGTGTTAGGTGAACACTCTGACTAGTTCTTTGATTTACTATAAAGGCTTTTTCAGACTGCTTTTAGAGAATACTTTCAAGGCCAGGATAAAGTTTCCATGGCCTTTGCTTATTGGTTAGGTTAGGGAGTAGTTGGTTGGTTTTTTTGTTTGTTTGTTTGTTTGTTTTGTTTTGTTTTGTTTTCTGGGGTTTACCATTGTCCACGGAGAGATACAACACTTTCCTCCTTTTGCTTGTTGTTCTAGTTAGAGTAATAATTGCTATGAGGAAAGGCCATGACCCAAAGCAAGTTGGGGAGGAAAGGGTTTATTTGGCTTACACCTCCATCAGGAACTCAAGGTAGATTCCTGTAGATAAGAACTGATGTAGAGGCCACAGAGGGTTGCTGCTTACTGGCTTGCTCATGGCATGATCAGCTTACGTTCTTTAAGAACTCAGTACCACCAGGCCAAGGATGGCACCAGCCACAATGGGCTGCTCCCCTCCCCATCACTAATTAAGAAAATGCCCTGCAACTTATGGAAGCATCTTCTCAGTTGTGGTCCCCTCCTTTCAGATAACTCTAGTTTGTGTTAAGTTGACATAAAACTAACCAGCACCATTGTAAAGCTCTGAGCCCTGCCTATAGGATCTATAGCCTGACCCTCCATTCCTGCACAACACAGACACGCAGACGCTGACACCCAGGATTCGAGATCTAGATCCCACTTGTGCATCTATGGCTCCTGTTCTAAACTTTGGCATCCATTCAGTTCCCTTCTTTTGGTTCTGACACTTAGTTTTTCCTCGCTTTTTTTTTTTTTTGAGATTGGCTTTATGTCCAAGATGTTATAATTACTGATTTTATTTTATTTTATAGTTTTAGAATTATTTATTTCCCCTGCTCCTGCCATTCTCTCTCTCTCTCTCTCTCTCTCTCTCTCTCTCTCTCTCTCTTATTTCCTTTCCTTTCTAGTATATATTCTCTACTGTTTGAAATTTGGACTTTCATATCTCCTTCCAGGTGTGTGCCAGACCTGGTTCCCCTCTTCCATTTTAAACATTATCGTCATGCAGTTCAGGCCCTTTGAGCCTATAACTTTCTAAATACCGCAAACTTAGGATGCACAAGGCACTGAGATCAGTCTCTGGCTCCAGGGATGGACACACACACACACACACACACACACACACACACACACACACACAATTTTATTTGTAAATACTCTTTCTTGCATTCCAGCTATCTTTGGGAGAGAGGAACTAGCTTTAAAATACCTTCCTGTGGGGCTAAAGAGATGGTTCAGCAGTTAGAAAAGCTTGGTGTTCTTCCAGAAGACCGGAGTTTAGTTCCCAACACTCACATCAAGTACTTCAAAGTCAACTCCAGAGAATCTGATGTTTCCTTCTGGCCTTGTGGGCACCTGCACAGACATGGTACAAAAACATGTACATATACATATACATGTACATATACATATAACTAAATAAATCTTCTTTTAAAATATTGTTCTATAAGGCAAGTTTGTTTATCTGGGGGGTGGAGAAGGATGTCTGCTCAAGACAGAGTTTCTCTGTGTAACACCCCTGGCTGTCCTAAAACTTGTTTTGTAGACCAGGCTAGCCTTGAACTCACATAGATCTGACAGTCTCTGCCTCCTGAGTTCTGGGATTAAAGGTTTGAGCCATCATGCCTGGAAAGGGCAAGTTCTAAGGATTGTAAATTTTGTTAGATTTTGCTTCCATATAAACATATGTTTTTGGCCCCATTTGTTTTCTTTCTTTCATTCTGTATTTCTTATTTTTTATTTGTCTGCTTGTTTACTTGCTTGCTTCTTTTTGAGGCAGGCTTTTTCTGTGTAGCCTAGACTCTCCTGGAACTTCCTCTGTAGACCAGGCTGGCCTCAAACAGAGATCTGCCTGCCTCTGCTTCCTGATTGCTGGTATTAAAGGCGTATTCTATCACTGCCTGTCAATGTATAACAGTCTTTTTAAACATTGTTTTATGTGTATTTTGTCTACATGAACCATGTGCATTCCCAGTGCCCATAGAAGTCGGAAAATGCTGTCAGATCTCTGGAATCAGAGTTAGCCACTCTGTAAGCCACTGTGGGTACTGGGAATTGAACCCAGGTCATTTGGCAGAGCAGACAATGAATGCTCTTTTCTCCTTGAAAATCTTCATTTAGATTTATGTTAATCTTTTCCCTCCTATTCCACAGGTCTTATAACTTTTTGATTGCATATTACACTATCCATGTCATCATTTCTTTGGGTTATCTTCTATGTTGTTAAAAGGGAATCTGAGGTAGTTTAATGAGAATGTCCCCATAAACTCACATGTTTAAATACTTGTTCCCTAGCTGGTAGAACGGTTTAGGAAGGATTAAGAGGTGTGGCCTTGTTGGAAGAGGTGTGTCTTTCTGCCTGCCTTCCTGCCTGACTGCTGCCTGCCTGCCTACCTGCTGCCTGCATGCCTGCCTGCCTGCCTGCCTGCTGCCTGCTGCTATGCTTTCCTCATGATGATCATGGATTCTAACCTTCTGCAGCCCCAAATTAAACACTTTCTTTTTAATAAGAGGAAGACAAATGTTGGTACTAAGGGGTGGGGCATTGCTGTGACAGGAAGCTAGCCATGCTGCTTTTGGAAGGAATATGGAAAACCTGGGGAAATTGGATTAGGAAAGCTGTTGACTGCTATAAGCAGGGCTGAATGGACATCCTAGTAAGAGCTTGGAGACAACAGTGCTAAGATCATTGAGGGTTATGGATGCTTAGCTCAAGAAACTTCAGAGGGCAACAAAATTAGTGACAGTGTTAGAAACCATTCTTGTGGTGCTTGGGGAAAAAATGAGGATGCTTTCTGCCTGAGGGCAAATTGAAATAGTTGGACTAATTTTATAGGCAGAGGATATTTCAAAACAGCCTAATATTAACTCTGTTGCATGGTTATTAGTAATCACATTCATGCAGAGCTACCATAAAAAATAATAAGCAGGGCAAAAAGAAACACAAAATGTATAGTTTGAGGAGGGGAAAAAGCACCAAGAAATTTGATGTCTGTACTGAAAGAGATAAGGAGAGGCCTAGTGTGAAATGGAATAAAGGGAGTGTTGTCTTTGGGTGAAGACCCCACCCAGCTAACCCGAAAACTTGCATAAAGGAAATGCCTTTTGTATTTCTATAAAGCTGCAATGGGGGAAAATGTTATGCAAATATAATTCAAGAAGGGGAACAGGCTCCAACCAAAATGGCTGAACTTGGCTTCATTGGCCAGGTCATTCTGGCTTTAGATCCCTGAATGATACTGGAGTAAAGGAGTTGTGGAATCTTCCTCCGCAGTTAAGAAAATCCTCTGAAGCGAGGTGTTTGGCATGGGAATCCCTTCAAGGAAACCAGAGAAGCTATATGTGAATTTATGAAAATGAAGCCTGGATTGCATTGGAGACCTCAAGATCTTGGAAATGTCAAAATCATAGACTTACCAAGAAGCTTGGGACCAAATCAAGAGAGAAAGACACATGTTGTAGCCAGCGGAACTTGAAGGGAAGAGCCATCTAAGCCCATTGGCAGCAGATTAGAGCTATAGGATTTGGAGTTTGCCCTCCTGAATTTCCATTTGCCTATTAGAAATAGATTAGAGATAACAGGATTTGAAGATTGCCCCGCTGGATTTCTGTCATGCCTTGCTCCAGTATTTTCTAACTATATTACCATTCCTCCCTTTTGAAATGGTAATGTATATTCTATGCTGTTTTACATTGAAGTTTATAATTTACTTTTTGATTTTACAAGGAGTTATAATTAAAAGTTGCCTTGGGTCTCAGAAGAAACTTAAAATAGTGTTCACACCATGAAAGACTGTGGGGACTGTTAGAGTTGGACGAAAGTCATTTTGCATTATGATATGGCCACAAGCCTATGGCAGACAAGGTGTGGGGTGTGGTGGTTTGAATGAGAATGCCCCCCATATGTGCATATGTTTGAATACTTGCCCCCCCATTTGGTACAGTTCTTTGGGAAGGATTAAGAAGTGTGGCCTCATTGGAGGAGTTCTGATGCTGGCAGTGGGCCTGAGGTTTCAGAAGCCCAGGCCATTCCCAAATAGCTCCCTCTGGTTCCTGTTTGCAGAAAGGGATATAAGCGCTCATGGGCCAACACCATGCCTGCCTGCCAGCTGCCATGTCCTCACCATGATGGCCATGGACTCTAACCCTCTGTAACCATGCACCCCAAATTAAACACTTTATTTTCTGTGGCCTTGGTCATGGCATTTTGTCACAACAGAAAAGTAAGACAGAATCACTTTCATAGATTTTAATTGGCTTGATTCTGTAGTTAGAAAACATACTGGGCAAAATGAAATTCAGAATGTTCTACCCTCACATGTGCAGGATATCAAAAGAAAAGAAAATTAAATATAGAAAGTGGAAATGAGGGGGGCTGGAGAGATGGCTCAGTGGTTCAGGAAACTATCCGCTTTTCCAGAGGACATGGGTTCAATTCTCAGCACCCTGTAACTCAAGCTCTAAAGGACTCTCTCTCTCTCTCTCTCTCTCTCTCTCTCTCTCTCTCTCTCGCTTGCTCGCTCTCTCTCTCTCACACACACACACACACAAACACCACATGCATGCGAGCAAAACACCAATTCATATAAAATAAAATTTTAAAAAGAAAATAGAAAAGAAGTATACAGAGTGCTCATTGGGTAAAACTTATATTTGCTTTCTTTGAACCTGGTTTTAAGCAGTTGGCTACCTGGCTCTTAGAGGCTGGCTGATGTGATTAGCTTAAGGTTCACAGTGTACAAAGACATCTTTAGGTCAAACTACATTCTATTGAACAGAATTACACTGAGAAATAACTCCCTGCCCACTAATTCTCTCTTCAACCATGTCTAATTCAATATTAACATTACAGTGACATTTTAAACCAATAATTATGTTAATCATTGAAAACACTATTTTTTTAAGTCATTGATTCCAATTGTCTACAATGTGGTGCTTTCGGTGGTAGTCATGGGCAGGAAAGTGAGTTCAGAGTACCCCAGTAGGGTGTATTTTAACACTGACATTGTTTAGAATTGATGGCTCCTGCTAATAATAGTGAAATAATTGTTGTGTGATATCTAATATTCACTTAAAATGTTCAGTGTCATGTTATCCTCATCTGCTCCTGAAGCCTACTATTCCCCCTTTGCTTATACCATTTAGCTTATTTCATTTTTGTATCAGTCAATACAAAATTGTGTTGCTATAACCAAATACCTAACATGGTCATGAGTGAGGCACTTATTTTATTTCTGGATTGAAAGGCACAATCTAACATGGTGGAGAAGGATTGTACAATTCATGACAATAGACTCATGAGCCTAAGATTTTAACTATTGATGGACAAGGAAGCAAAGAACAGACAGGAAATGACAGCGGGCTATACAATCTCAAGACACTTACCCAATGATCTACTTTCTCCAGTGAGAGCCCAGCTCTGAAAGTTATATGTGGTGATATATTACTTATGACTTATCAAAGCTTGCCTGAGGATTCAGAAAGCAAAGCCAGCCACAAGCTATAGAGGTCAGGCAATGGTGATACATACCTTTAATCACAGAAACCATACTAGCTAGCCAGGCAGTATCCACATGCCTTTGGGTGGATTTCTGTGAGTTAGAGACCTCCCAGGGATACACTAGAGTGAATCAGTCTGAAAGATTTAACAGAGCTCATGCCTTTAATCCCTGCTCTAGAGAGGCATATGAAAGACAGGAATCCAGTGTCTCAGGCAGCATTGTGAGATTTAATCTCTAGCCACCCCGAGGATAGGCAGCAGTCTGAGGTTTGCTGGAGTCCTTGTGGAGACAGGATCACCCCTTTTGGACTGAGGTAGATGTAAGACCTAGTGGCTCAGCTGCTTTGCTTCTCTGACCTCAGCTTGAAGCTTGAACCCCAATATCTGTCTCTGGGTTTTTATTTTTGGTGTTACAGTTACACACCTCGAAGAGTGCAGCAAGACAGGGAGGGTAGACATTCCACATCCGAACTATGGTGTTTCATTCTTGTCCCCTCTGACTCACATGTATATCTGGTGTCTTTTAATCATCAGCAGGCTGTTCAGGGCACGGGCCTGGCCTTCATCGTCTACACTGAGGCCATTAAAAACATGGAAGTGTCCCAGCTCTGGTCAGTTCTCTACATCTTCATGCTGCTGATGATGGGTTTTGGGAGCATGCTTGGAAACACAGCGGCCATCCTCACCCCTCTGACGGACAGCAAGGTCATCTCCAGCTACCTGCCCAAGGAGGCCATTTCAGATCAGGACACCAGGCAGTGGAGGCGGGGCATGGGAGAGTGGCGAAAGGCAAGACAATCAGTGGAAGGGTCTAATTAGGGGCCATGTGCTTCTAAGACAACTCCAGAAAGGCTGCAGGGGTGTAGCTGTGCTCCTGCTAGGGTAATACTCGGTTCCACTTGGGTAAGTTGTTCTAGGTGCTTTATGCACATGTAATGTGCACCACAGAGACCCATTTTTAATTTCAACATCTTGCCACCCAGCCAGGATCATGAGAACCCTCCTGTGCCTCTGATGGCTCTATGTCCAGGATAGATAATGTCACATCTGATCACATGTCCTAGCTATCATGTGGGAAGTGTCCTCTTCCCCGCTCCTCGAAGCCTGATAGCACTTGGTTTTTTTTTTTTTTTTTTTTTTTTTTCTGAAATTGGGTCTCTGTGGTCCACAGTACAAATGCATGTAGCTCCCAATCCAGCACTTAATCCTCTCCTGAGGGAGCCTCCCAGTGGCTGATATTGTATGGTATGGCAGTGGGAAGGGCTACTATGAATTCAGAGGCACCATGGAAAGCCTTAGGAAGTCAGAAGAAAACCTGGAAAGAGTCAAATATTGACTCTGCCATGTTGTGCAGTTATCTGACAACACTAAGCCCTGGTACCCCCGTATATAAGGGATCTCTGACTACTACCTTGGAGGCTTAATCTGCTCTGGTACATGACCAGAGCCTGGCATGTGAGAGCATCTATGTAAATTGTAGTTTCTTCCCAAACCAATCCTTATCTAGGGCCCCACACCACATTTAAGTCCACTTCTCACAGTCTCAGGGGCTATCTTTAGCATTCCCAGACTTTCAGCCATTATGATAGAATATATCCACGATGAGAAGGCAGAGGGTGGTCTTGAGTTTAAGCCTAGCAGCTTTGTTCCTGCTCTAACTCTGCCTGCTCTCCCATGCCAAGGCCAGGCCCTTCCAAGCACATAGTGACCATCTCTAGGAGGCAGTAGAGTATACTCGGAACCATCACTGATGGACAGAGTGGGAGGGCAGAGGGAATCTCACCGTAGCCCTGTGGACTGAGAGGGCTGGCACCCCCTCCCCCACCTTCTCTGGGAACTAACCTCTGGTCCACACCTGGGACCTCTGAAGGCCAACACCGGGGAGATGATGTCTCATGACCAGTTCTTCATTGGTCATCCTCAGGCAGCCTCAGCCCTTTTCCCTTTACCTCAATAGCTCCCCCAGAGAGGATCAGATGGGTTGGGGTCACATTCAAACATCAAACCAGAACAGCATCTTCCCAAGGGCAGAAGGTATGCAAACTAGAGTCCCTCCCTCCAGAGCATGAATAAATCTGTCTCTCTCTGTGCTCCCAACAGATTTGAAAGTGACCTTCAGGCCATGACTTGCCGCTCCCTCAACTGGTACTGGAAGGCCATGTGGGCGTTTGTGAGTCCAATACTCATCATCAGCCTCTATGTCTTCTACCTGAGTGACTATATCCTCTCAGGGACACTGCAGTACCAAGCCTGGGATGGCACTCAGGTACCCGATGTTCCTGCAGGGCTGGGGAATAAGGCAGAGACCACACAGTCACTCAGAACACAGGGGACTATTGCTGTGCTGTGAGAAGGCTCCATGTGAGTATTTCACAGATGCTCAATTTAGCACAGCAGAAGTGGGCTATGAGTTTTTAACCATGATGCATGGAGAGAGCAAGAGATGCCCCAAAGCATCGCAGTGGGCCTTTCCCTAGAAGTACCAGTATCCTCTGGTGTGCCACACTGTACATATTTATACAGAACATTTCTACCACCACAGAAACCATTAGTCTGTGCTGAAGGTTACATAACATTTAGGGCTCTAGAATAAGGTACTAGAAAAATTGTTTCAATGGCATTCCTGGATAGGCTTCACACACATTCTCTCACATATGCTCGCAAAGGTCAGAATTTCCTTTCTTCGTGGTTTCTCTGAATTGCAGGGTAGTAGACACCACAGTCTTCACTCTTTAGCCTCTTCCCCTTCATAGAAGGCTTGGGTGAACAGTTCTCTTGGACTTGATAGGAGGGACCTTCCCCTGATGCTCAATCTCTTCTCCCAGGGGCAGCTGGTGACCAAGGATTACCCCCCACATGCACCAGCTGTCATCGGTTTGCTGGTGGCTTCATCTACCATGTGCATCACCCTGCTGGCCCTGGGGATTTTCATCTGGAATTGCCTCAAGAGGGGAGGTTCATCCCCAGTGGTCTAAGAATGGACCTCCCAGGGATGGAAGTCAGCCACTATCTGTTTCACAGTTGCTGCCTGCTGGTGGCGACACCTTGGCTGGAGTGCTGGTCTGGGACCTCCTGAATCTGTAAAGAGGATTAGGGAGCTTAGAAAAAGAAGACTACCTTGGGGAGGGGACCACATCCCTTAGAAGACTCCCTCCATTATTTGCCATCTGAAGACTACAACTTGTAGCCTTCTTGTCGTCAGGGGTTAAGGCCAGTACTGAAGATCATTGTCACCTAGACTCTAGGAAGTCCTAGAATTCAAGGTAAGCTGTCGTTAGAAACTTGACCATAACCCTGAGGAGCCAAACAAGCACTTCGGTTTATGTTTGTTTGTTTTTTGTTGTTATTTTTGGTTTTGTTTTTTTTTTTTTTCTCAAAAGAAAACAAGATACTAATTGCTTTTCATCCAGTGTCAGAGGTTTTTGAAGCACCTAGGGCAACACATTACAATTCTTCTCATTGAAGCCACAGTGAGTGTGTAATTTTTGTATTACTACACTGTACTACACTGTAAATACTACCGGGATTTAGTGTCCACGAAGGGAGAGTTATGTTGGGAATGCAAAGGTTCCTCACAGTGGGCTGTGGCAACGCTAAACTGTACAAGGAATCTGAACAGACATTCCCATCCCTGGGGTTTCAGGGTCAGATGATCCACAAGGGTACAAGGAACTGTAACTTTTCTACAAACATCACTCACAGCCACCTTCATTCACCTCTGTATAGTAATGCTTTCTAAAATGTACATAAGTCACACAGAGCAGTGTATAACTGAAAACACTCCATATTAATGGCTGTTATTCATCCATTATGTCAATTTGTCTGTTTTCTTTTCTTTTTTTATCATAATAAAGTGGATCAAGGTTATCCAGACTGAGAGTTCCCTCCTGTACTAACAAGCCGAGCTCATGGAATTGAAGGACTTCTTTGGATCCATCTGTGCAGACACCTCTGAAGACACTTAGACATCACTTGGAACATCGACCAGAGAGATCTTTTATTTCTCTCTTTTTCCCAATGACAAAAGTAGGCACTGGAAAGGTCTTTGATGTGGCAGGTGGTGGTAGTAAAGAGAAAATTCTCTGGCTAAACACTTGCTACATTTGCAGAGAAACAAAATAAGGTTCCCAGAATCCACGTTGGAAAGCCTACAGTGTCTGAAAATCCAAGTTCCAGATGATAAAACATCCTTGTTGTATCCTTTTCTATCCTTGTTTTCACCAGCATGAACATGTACACAAAACACATACACATAAGTTAAAATAATATACATATCAAAAAGGTAGATAGTGATGATGTCTTTCCAACAGTTGAGCCTTTAACAGAGGACAATAACTCACAGGACAAATTGTTCACTATCATAGCTGCCTTCTTATTTTCATTTTAAAATGATCACTGTCCTTAAATATATGAGAAGCAGCATTTATTTACCTAAGTGTTTACTCCTGGTTTTCTCATCAGATGGATTTTAGGCTCGAACAGTGGGTACACCCTGTGATAATACATCAGAGTCTATTCCTGAACACTTAAGTGTCTGTCCCCTACTCTCAACCTAGGCATAGTGACTGCCTTTCTGCACTTGTCATGCCTTCCTAGGGTCAGTCACTGACAGGGTCTCAAAAATCATGTACCCTCAAAGGTGAAAAGAGGAACATTGTCATGTTATCATTATTCTATTCTTTTTCAGTGCGCCCATCACCTCTGCCATTCTAGACACATCAGAGCATTGAAAATTTGCAGTGTCCATGCTACTGGATTCAAGGAGCCTTTGTCAGAAAATCTTGGGAGTGAGTCTGGTGCTCTTGGGTGAATACAATGTGCAATCAAATCTGAGAGCCTGGGCAGAGCCTATTGAAGGAGAGGGGAAAGTATGCAGTGTGTTTAGACATACTTACATCCAGAACAACTTGTACAAATATAAATGCACTGTTGAACATCTCTAGGTATGAGTGGGAGTCACCTCAACAGAACAGTTGTGCTTATGGAAATCAGACAGGTGAAGTAATGCTATCATGAAATACAGATGTGCCTCAGTTTACCGATCTAAAGGTAGTGGAACCTGGGAGAATGGAGCCTAAAAAGGGGGAATAAAGTCTCACACAACAGCCAACTTTATTAAGAACATCAGGCAATATCCACTTTGAGCGTTAAGAAAGATCATGTGAGTAAAGCTCTCATGAGTTCAAACTGAATATAATCACAATAACAGGCTGCACATGGAAAAAAACCCCATGAATTTCTATAGAGGTGTATAAATAAGTACTAATAGCCAGTTGGAATGAATAATCTGAAGAAAACTCACTCCTATATGATACACCTGGGAGGGGTGTAGAAGAATAATCCTCCAAGAACAATTCGGTGTTTTGGAGAAACTGAGGTCACGAGACTCTTATTTTCTTCGGAGTTTTCTCACAGGTACTCAGAATTGTTTTTCTTTCTTTAGAATGTTTCTTCCCCTTTCCATTTTTTTCTTTTTTAATTTTATGTGCGTTGTTGTTTTGTCATGGGTGTCAATTCCCCTGGAGCTGGAATTACAGACGGTTGTGAGCTGCCTTGTGGGTGCTGGGAATTGAACCCATGTCCTCTGGAAGAGCAGCCAGTACTCTTAACCACCGAGCCTTATCTCCAGCCCCAGCACTCAGAATTCTCACAGGACTACATTCTTGGATTGTGTTAGGATACTCTTCCATCCACATTGTGGTTACATCCCGCTAAACCCACTTTAGATCGAAGAGCCCCCTAAATTAAAAATGCATTTGTTACACCTACCTTCCTATCCATCACACTCAGAGCTGTCAAATGATCATCCCAGAGGCCATGTGATCACTGGGGTTCCCAACATCTCCACAGAATACCCTCTTCAGATTGCTTGCCCACAAAATGTTGGGTCTCAAATTATAGCTTCTACAGATTTCATTTCCCTTTCACACATTGTAGAGTCAGAAGACACTAAGCTGAACTGGTCAGCCAAGGAGCTCTCCACATACAGTCAAATGCCAGTTTCTCCATGGGGACGTACCTTTGCTTTGTTTTGTTACTGTAAAAAGAGAAAGAAAGATCACTGTAGAATGATAAAAGATCAATTATAATGTTTAAAAGCTTACTCATATAACAGCTGTAGAATTTACATTCTTATCAGCACACTGAAATTCCCCCAAATCAAATCTCAAATAATGTAGTGGTAATTAGACGTCAACATGAATCAGGAGGGTGGGATGCACCTGTAACCTACCAACTTGAGAGGCTGAAGCAGGGAGACTAAAGACCCGACCTAAACAATCAACCTAGCTAAACCCCATCTCAAAAGGGGAGGCTGCAGCAATGGCTCAACAGCTAAAAGCTCTGGCTGTTCTTGTAGAGACCATGGGTCCAGTCTCCAGCACCCAGATGGTGGTTCACAGCCATCCACAACCCCAGTCCCAACTAGGTATTATGTATATACATTAAAAAAACAAAAATATAGGTGTGTATGTATGTATGTACATATGCATATGTATATGTAGAATATGAAATAAAATAAAAACATATCTTTCTTTTTTTAAAGGACAAGAATTGCAACACAACCACAAAACAAACAAACAAACAAAAACTCTCAAGGTCTTGCCAACAGTGCTAAGGAGTTTGGACTCTCTCATACAGGGAAACTAGAAACTCTTATGATTCATTAACAGTGGACTCACCAGGATGAGCAAATGATTCAAAATTGTATAACCTTAGTTTGCAGGGTAAGACTATAGAACCCTGCGTAGAGCTATTCCTGCTTTCTCTCCTTCCTCAGGAGTTCTGGCGAATCGGCTTTATCATGTTCTGTATTGTGTTTCTGATAGGCACAGTGAAGTTCCTACCCACCGGCAGTCATCCATTAGCCAGAATTGCATCCTGAGAACTCTCAGGTGGGGCTAAGCCTGACTGAGTCACCTGCACTGGGAATCTGGACACCCCAGAGAACTGAGATTCATCCCCTTTGTTGAGATAATTTTTAAATACAGTTATGACCAAGGTCTGAGTGAAGTGTAAATTTTAAATCAGACACAATGCTCAAAACTCATGATTTATGATTCCTTGTCAGTTGTTCTCCTGAGGCTACCTATGTGACTGTAAGTGCAAGGTGGGAGGGAACCCAAAATAATAGTGTCCCTTTGCACTTATTGGTAGCTCAGGATGTGCCATCATGGAAGCGTTTATGCTATAGAAATTGAAAAGCACATAGATCAGAGACTTTCTGCAGTTTCCAGTTCACCATCAGCCTCCAGCAGACGCAATCGTATCTTCATGAGCTATTTTTCAGTAATCCTTAATAGTATGAGGAGCCCAGAAATCCTGGAGTTTGAGAGTCATGACACAGAAAAAAGAATGTGGCCAAAGGTCAGTGGGAGGCTGTGAACTGGCCACCACTGAGGTTAAAGCCGAGGGAGGCACCGACCCACCAGGGAAGACTCACACCAGGGCCTGACAGTGCAGAAAGCTGAACAACAGGAAACCCAAGGGACTGGAATCCAGAAGAGAGCACAGGAGTGGGCCCATTCTACCCTGAGTGTTGTCTCAGAAGATGGAATCACCCTTGGCGCATGTGGTCTCCCTGCCAGAAGATGAGGAGCTGCAGCCCAAGGGCAGCCCTGAATGCCCTGACCAGCACACAGGAAGACTTGGCCCAACCAAGTATGCCCAGCCTAAGGTTGTGGAGAAGGGGCAACCAAAGTGGGACAACCCCAGCAGTTCTTGCTTACCTGCATACCCTATGCCATGGGCCTGAGCAATGTGTGGCCCATCCACCACCTGTTCCAGATGTACTGCAGAGGTGAGTGCAGTTTGCATGGACAGCAGTGTCTGAGTAGCTGAGTGCTTCACATCTCAAACCTTCACCTTCCTGGAATCTGTATGAATTATAGGACTAGTGGATGTCACCCCCAAAGAGCTGGCCCACAACCCAGCGAAGAAGGAAGATTGGGTTTTGCTTTTGCTTTCACGGACAGTGCTTTTGTGCTGTCTTAAAAAAAAAAAAAAAAAAAAAAAAAAAGTTTGCCTTTCCTAACTTGAAGTCAAAAAAGCTTTCTGTTCCTCCTCTGAGTTCTTAACCACAGGGTTGTTGAAGCTGTGTTTTACTTCCTTTCCTTCCTTGTTTTTGTGTGTGTGTGTATAAAATATGGTACCTAATGAGGTTCAATATATTATGTTGTTGTATTGTTGTTTTCTTGACAAAAAGATTGCAAAGCTCTTTTGCTTGGATTACATCCTTGAAGTTTGAGTAAGTGATGGAAAGGTTGCTAGGCAGAGGTGCCCACACTCCCACGTTGGTTAGAGCAAGCAGGCTGTCACAAAGACAAGTTGCTGTGAGCCATACCAGACCTGCTGTAGTTGCTACTTGGTACTTTGAGTTAAAATTAGACTATCTTATGACCTTTGTGTGTTAGAGCACAATTCCAAACAGCTGTGGGGAACATGGCTATGGCTCCTGCTCCCAGGTGTCTCTAAGACTAATACTCACAGGCCTCAGCCTCCTTCAACATCAACCTGAAAGTAAAACCCCAGTGTTTAAAGAGCAGGATTCCCCTCTGCAAAGCAGGCTCTGAAATGACTATTTCCTGTTCCTAGAAGGTGTTGTGAGGAGAAATAGTAGGAAGGTGGTGGTGGTGCGGAGTGTGCTTGCATGTGATGGGGGCATCTAAACAGTACCAATGAGGGAAAAGGGAGTAAAGGCTCACAGCCTTAAGCCCACCCCCATTCCAAAGGGATAAAGCTATTGCTTTCACTTTACCTACACCTGTTACATTTCTTGGAGTCTCCCATATGTAATTCGAGAAGACCTCTACATAGTGTCATATACGAGATTCAAAATTGTGGAGGAGGACGTGGACATGTCCAGACTGTGGCAGCACTCTCTCCTCAAGTGAAGGAACCATCTCCAACCAGGGTAATCTTGGTGAGAAGCCCAGACAGCTTCCACCTCCACCAAGAATAAGGAAAGAAGGGCTTCTGTCTGTCTGTGCAAAGTGATTGATCTCATTTGGCTATCCATGTGATAATTAGGGTAGAGGGGTAAGTCACAACTCCAAAAGCAAGAGACTTAGACTGCAAGGAACCAAGAATCTTTTGGAGAAGGAAGAGTGGTAGGGGTGGCCCTCCCCTGCCCCCTCCTCCTGTAGATTGCTTCATTGCCCCATGCTGGGCTTTTGAGCTAGGATTGCTGAGTATAAGCACCTGGTGGTAGGCTTGGGTAGGGAAGATTTGCTCAGCTTTTTTCTTTCCTGAACTGTTCTAGCCCACAGGCAAAACCTGAGCTACTCCTGAAGTTTTCCATCTTCGAAGGAAGACATACAGAGCCTGCTTTTGAATTTGAAGTGGGGATTGCCTGAAATTCCAATGGAGCCTGTGAGTGATCTAGCAGGGCAAGCTTCTAAGTAGGAAATCTTTGTTGGGTATTAGCACCCATTTGCCCAGAACTCACATAGTTACAGCTGGGGTGCTGGAACAAATGACCCCTGTATTCACCTCCACCCCCACCCCCATCCGCTTCCGTAGGCTCCCCATGTCCCTGGTGTACTGGGCTGTTGGGTAGGTCTATGTCAAATAAAGTGCCAAGAGTACTTAAATGAGGGCTGTGGGTCAAGGTTGCTGGAAACTTTTTTTTTTTTTTTTTGCTTTTCGAGATAGGGGTTCTCTGTAGCTTTGGATCCTGTCCCAGCACTTGTGAAGTATACCAGGCTTGCCTTGAACTCGAAGAGATCTGCCTGCATCTGTCTCCCTAGTGCTAGGATTAAAGGGATGTATCACCAAAGTCCAGCAGGGCTGCTGAAATCTTAAACATTCCTGAGCCCCAGGCTTGCATTCCCAGTGAAGTTACTATCAATCCTTGAAGCTAAAGGAGACTTCCAGTTTATCTGGTCCTGAGCCTCCAGCACTAAGATAACCGACCTGGGAAGCTCATGTGAATTTTCAGCAGCACAGGGTCAGGTGTTAAACAAGCTGTTACCATTGGCAGATATAGGCAAAGAAGGATCAGCTTGCCTGAGTAGGGAAGATGGAGACAGGGGCATTGCTGGGGTAGTGCTGTTCTTTGTAGCTAGCATCTGCAAAATTGGTTTGCCTCAGTTGGATGTAGAATATTTTTCCCCATTATCCTGCCTGCTTTTTTTGCTGGCCCATTAATATTATTATCATTACTCTGATTATTTTTGAGACAAACATTTCCTTTTTCCTTTGGAGATTGTCCTAAAACACTCTCTGTAATAAAACAGGCTTGGAATACAAACAGATCAAGATTTGTTTGCCTCCCTAGTGCTGATGGGATTGAAGGACAATATCACCATTGCCTAGTCTATACTACATTTTTCCCTTTTCCTTGGAATATAAACTCACATTTCTTCTCTCTTATTTTCTTTTTCTTTCTCCTCACTCTCAATAGGAATCTAAACCTGGGTGGTAAATTCATTTTCATGTAAGACTGTGCTTTCTCAATATGAGAACCTCCTCACAATTCTTAATGTGAAAAATGGTTTAAGTTCTCACTAGGAAACAACAACAAAAAACAAAACAAAACAAAAAAAAAAAAAAAGGGTATTGAAAAGTATATCATGATTGGGTGCATCTTAGTATCTTGTTGAGTTAACTAACCGAAAGACCTGGAAATGAAAACCAAAGTAGGTAGAAAAGACGAAATGTGTTCCATCATTGCTGGAATTTGTCAAATAACTATGCTGGCCTTGTGAATATTAGCATTAAAATCCCTTGTCCACCCTTAAGATCCATGGCTCCTATACCTCCTTCCAACACGTGCCACAAGATATCTGTAGGTCTTTATCTTCTAGGGAGTGTGATGTCTGTTAGGAAGGCAAACATTCTTGAATGATAGATATCCAAGTAACATCATCTCAGTTGGTAAGATATTATCTCTGGGGAATGGGAAAGAACCATTTTAGTATATATTGTACTTGTTTTTTGGGGAACAGAGTTGATGTTGCTCATCAACATCATCATCATACATGTGGCTCCTGCTGCCTTCATTTTACAAATTAATGCCTCTGCTTTCCTGAGGATAAATCAAATGGATAGTCTAACTTGGATATGGTTAGCTTTGGAAGTGTGTTATTTTTGTTTTTTTAAGACATGTTCTGTCCCTTCATCTGTCCTCCACTACATGGAGCAGGTCTTTTTTCTGAGAACAGATATGAAAGCATTGAGCTACTTCAAATTAGTTTACCTCTACTAATGTTGTTGCTCTCACTATACAGCAGAGACAGGGCAAGCCATGCATAAAAGTCCAGCTCTGTCAAAGAGCAAAGGGGACCTTTCTTGCTGCAGGGCTTAACAAAGCTTGGCCCTAATTCTCTTGTACTTGTAATCATGGATACATTGTGAATTTTAAAATCATTGAAATCCTGATAGTCCCCTTGTCACTCTCTAGATTTACACTGAACTCTTGTCATTTGTTTGTTTTTGATTTATCATTTAGTGTGTGTGTGTGTGTGTGTGTGTGTGTGTGTGTGCATCTCATCTGCCTCCTTGCCAACATGCCTACTCAGTTTGAGCATGAAAATGTTCAGATTTAGAGTTAGATTTAGTGCAAAAAGATAGCTTTCAATTTTTCAAGCTATGATTTTACTGTGTAGCTCTGACTGTCCCAGCACTCAGTCTGTAGACCATGCTGGCCATGAACTCATAGGTCCTCCTGCCAATAGAGTGGTTACATTCTAGACATGTGGGGACATTTCCTGCTCCATACTGCGTTTTCTTCTTTCTTCCTTTCTTCCTTGCTTTCTTTCTTCTACAACATCAACTTCTTCCTTTCCTCCTTCTTCTCCCACTGTGACTTCTTTTTGTTTTGTCTTTCTCATCACCTTCTTCTTTTACTTCCTCTTATCCTTAGTTTCTTTTGCTCTTTCATGATGAGGCTTCTCTATGCAGGTTTACTGACCTGAGTCTGCGTTGAACTCAAACTCACACAGCTTCTTCAGTGCTGTTTCATGGCCACTGACCAGTAATTTTGCCTTTCAATTCTTTCTATCTAGACATTTAATTTTTTAATTACGTACCACTTTGTCTTTTTGTCTGTGCACTCATGTAAATCCAGATCCTCAGACCTCCCTAAACAATCAAAAATAACTAGAGATAAATAATTAACCTGGCCTTCATACAGGTAAAAATCAAAAATAAATGAAGAAGATCAAAGGGAGCTTGGCCTGGGGTTCAGATGAAACTTCCTGAATTGCTGGACAGCTGAACTAGTCTAGTAGTGTATGCTTACACAGAACAAACAAGTTGTGGTGCTTGTTTGAACTTGGGTTAGTATGTGAAGAAACACAGATTCTGATTCCAAAGTGAATCTTTCTTTGTCCACCTTTATTTATTTCATAAGTAAAATCAGAGAACCGGTTGGCATAGAGCTTATATTGCCGGTCCCCCAGGCACACAGGGTTTGGAAGCATTGTGCATACACACCCCATTCCATTGTCTTCTGCTGTATCATACAAGTGCATAGTCTTCTACCAATTTACACACACACACACACACACACACACACGCACACACGCACACACACACACACACAACACACACACACACACACACAAATATTAAAGAATAGGGCCCAGGATCATAGACTATAAATTCTTGGTAGCATGTAGTGCCCTCTTTAGGTAAAAGGGCATACCTGCAGACAGAATACTCATGCATAAAATCAATATAGGAGCATTTAACTTTTAAATCATTATTACTATTATCATCATTATCTTTACTATGATTATTTTTCAGACAACATTACCGCTTTCCTTTGGAAACTGTCCTAGAACACTCTCTGTAATAAAGCAGGCTTGCAATCCAAACAGATCAATTTTTGTTTGCCTCCCTACTGCTGATGGGATTGAAGGCCAATGTCACCAACAGACCATAGTGTGTTCTCCTTTTGTCCCTTTTCCTTTTTCTGTAAACTCCCATTTCTTCTCTCCTATTTTCTTTTTCTTTCCCCTCACACACAATAGGAATCTAAACCTGGGTGGTGTTTTCCTTTACACGTAAGATGTGCTTTCTCAATATGAGTGCCTCCTCACAATTTTTCACGTGAAAATTGGTTTTTCGTTCTCACTAGGAAACACAAAGAACAAAAAGGACCTTGAAAAGTACAAAATATGATTGCGTCCATCTCGGTATCTCGTTGAGTTAACTAACGCAAAGTTGTGGAAATGAAAACCAAAGTAGGCAGGGTAGCCGGCAAGTGGCCCATCACTGCTAGAATTTCTCAAACAACTGTGCTGGCCTTGTGATTTTTAGCATTATACTCCCGTGTTCCCTCTTACTCTCCATGGCTCCTTTACCTCCTTCCAACACGTGCCAGAAGACATCTGTGAGAGTTGATCTTCCAGAAAGAATGTTCTCTGTCAGGAAGACAAACATTCTTGAATGATAGATATCCAAGTAACATCATCTCAGTGGGCAAGGTATTATCTCTGAGGAATGTGAATGAACCATTTAAGTATATATTGTACTTGTTTTTAGGGAACCAGAGTTGTTATTCATCAACATCCTCATCATACTTGTGGCTCCTGCTGCCTTCCTTTTACAAATTAATGCCTCTCTTCTCCTCTCATGAGGGTAAATCAATGGATAGTCTAACTAGGACATGGTTTTCTTTGGAAGTGTGGGATTATATTCCTCTTTGCTGAACCTGGACCATTCAGGGAGGACTGAGAGTTGCTGTATTCACTGGAAAGTCAACCAAGTATTGATGATGGCTTTTCATAAGCATACAGCTGGAGCCCACTTTGCATAAAATCAATACCCTATATATCCTCACCTGGGTCATCACAGTGCCATTGCTAGCTGAGTGCGGTTGGATATAAAGAAACGAATCACTTACAGTCAGAGAGTTCTGCTCCCTTGTCTTTTGTTTTTATTTTATTTCATTTTATTGTTTATTTTGATTGTTTGGCCAAATGGATTCTATGCATCTTTGCAGACTGTCCTGGAACTCACTCTTGAGACCAGAATGGCTTCAACCACACAGAAAACAGTTTGGCTCTGCCTCCCAAGGGCTGGGATTTATGATGTGTGACACAACCCCACAGTTTTTATTTTATTTTGGTTTTGGGGGAAGGGAGTATGGTGGGAATGCTTTATCACTTCTTTCTTTACATCCTTCAGGTTTGATTTCATACAAAGTGTTCTGACCACAGTTTCCCTTCTTCCCACAACTCCATCCCCTCAGCCAAATCCACATGGTGTTAGCATTAGGCTTCTTGTTCTCTCTCTTTCACACACTGCTGTGTTAAAGCATCAGCTGTAATTATTTTCTCCATGGATCTTGGAATTATCAGTTTTTAGATTATGCATGTGGTTTAGCCATGCACATGATTAAAATCAGTGAAATCTCAGTACCACCTGCCAGTGCAGAAGAACTTTTACAAGGATTTCAACTTATAAGCAGAGTATGTCAAGAAAGGGCAAGCTCTTTTCACTGGGGTTATAGCCTTTACAATTGCTGCTACATAACCAAAGCATTACACAGAATCAAGCCAACTTTCAAATAACCTAGCCAATCATTCTGTTGTACTCATAGTGATATTAATAGAGGAAAGTAGAGAAAGATAGAGTGAAAATTTAAGGACGAGGCTTCAATTCCAGCAGAAGTAAAATATATGAAACTTAAAATAAAGAAAAAAAAATAAAAACAAAAAAACAAGAAAAGGCCTGGGAGATGGCTTAGTAGTGGAGAGACTATCTGTCCTTTTTTTTTTTTTTTTACTTTCAGCATTTCTCTTTATTGCCATTTCTTTTCTAGAACTCAGACTGATGTCCTGGTGAGCTGACAAATCTCCACTTTCAGATTTTTGAGAACAGAGGCTTGATTGATCATCTGTCACTAAAAGTTGGAATTTTGTTACTTTTTTTTTTGAATATATGAGACCTGAGAACAATAGCAGCAGAAAAATACTCAGGAATCAGTTGGTGTTCTGCTTTAGGGACTGTGTGTCCTTTTTTGTCTTGATGTTTGTTTGTTTTTGGTTTTGTTTTTTGTTTGTTTTTGTATTATTTGTCTCCATATTTACATTTCCTCCACTGTCTCTCCCTTCCTTCCTTCTTCCTTTCATTACTTTTTGAAACTGGTTTTTTGTCTTTGTACCTTTAGAGCTGTCTTGAATCTCATTTTGTAGGCCAGGCAGAAATGAAAGTTGGAAATCAACCAGACTCTCTGCCTCTGCCTCAGAAACACTATGCACCAATCTCCACTGGCATACTCAGGTATGCATGTGCCACACTTTCCAGTTAAACATTTGTTGACGAGGGAAAGCCTGCATTGCTGATAGGAATTCAGTTCTTTTCAGGTTTTTGAGGAAAATTAAATTTTATTTTGTTTACTTTATATTTTCACTTGTTTTTTTAAGACAGGTCGTGTCCCTTTATCTGTACTCTAGTACATGGAGCAGGTCTTCTTTCTGAGAACAGATATGAAAGCATTGAGCTACTTCAAATTAGTTTACCTCTACTAATGTTGTTGCTCTCACTATACAGCAGAGGCAGGGCAAGCTATGCATGAAAGTCCAGCTCTGTCAAAGAGCAAAGGGGACCTTTCTTGCTGCAGGGCTTAACAAAGCTTGGCCCTAATTCTCTTGTACTTGTAATCATGGATACATTGTGAATTTTAAAATCATTGAAATCCTGTTAGTCCCCTTGTCACTCTCTAGATTTTCACTGAACTATTGTCATTTATTTGTTTTTGATATATCATTTAGTGTGTGTGTGAGTGTGTGTGTGTGTGTGTGTGTGTGTGTGTGTGTGTGTGTGTGTGTGTGCATCTCATCTACCTCCCTGCCAACGGGCCTACTCAGTTTGAGCATGAAAATGTTCAGATTTAGAGTTAGATTTAGTGCAAAAAGATAGATTTCAATTTTTCAAGCTATGATTTTACTGTGTAGCTCTGACTGTCCCAGCACTCAGTCTGTAGACCATGCTGGCCATGAACTCATAGGTCCTCTTGCCACCAGAGTGGTTACATTCCAGGCATGTGGGGACATTTCCTGCTCCATACTGCGTTTTCTTCTTTCTTCCTTTCTTCCTTGCTTTCTTTCTTCTACCACATCAACTTCTTCCTTTCCTCCTTCTTCTCCCACTTTGACTTCTTTTTGTTCTTTATCTTTCTCATCATCTTCTTCTTTTACTTCTTCTTCTCCTTAATTTCTTTTGCTCTTTCATGATGAGGCTTCTCTATGCAGGTTTACTGACCTGAGGCTCCATTGAACTCAAACTCACACAGCTTCTTCAGTGCTGTTTCATGTGCACTGCCCAGTAATTTTGCCTTTCAAGTCTTTCTATCTAGCCATTTAATTTTTAATTACTTAACCCCTTTGTGTTTTTGTCTGCTCACTCCTGGAAATCCAGATCCTCCAACCTCCCTACACAATCAAAAATAACTAGAGATAAATAATTAACCTGGCCTTCATAAAGGTAAAAATCAAAAATAAATGAAGAAGATCAAAGGGAGCTTGGCCTGGGGTTCAGATGAAACTTCCTGAATTGCTGGACAGCTGAACTAGTCTAGTAGTGTATGCTTACACAGAACAAACAAGTTGTGGTGCTTGTTTGAACTTGGTTTAGTATGTGAAGAAATTCGGATTCTGATTCCAAAGTCAGTCTTTCTTTTTCTACCTTTCTTTATTTCATAAGTCAAATCAGAGACAATATATCAATGCACATAATAAAATAAATGTGTTTTTTAAAATGTTAGAAGGTGTAAATGCTCACTCAAACCAGGGAAATAATGCCCACCCTGCCTTGAGAATTCTTTTCCTCACTTGAAGCAACCCTTGGAATCTCTGCTGGGCAGAATGAATTCATCCACAGAGCCCTCTTGAGGCTCTTCCAATGTAATTCTACAACAGAGTTTGTCAAACTTCATAATGCTTCCTTCTTCCTGGCATGCCGATCCCAAACCATAACATAATTTGTTACTACTTCACAATCGTAAATATTCAAGTTGTGAATGCTACACAAATGTCAGTGTTTTTTAATGGTCATAGGCAACCCCATTGAGAGTGTCATTTGAACACCCAAAATGGTCCATACAAAGATGTTGAGAACTGCTATTCTAGAGTGTCCTGCAGGATCCTCTCTGTGTGTATGGAGATAATGGTAAACCTTGCAAAATCTAATGAGTCTGTTGCATAGAAATATAAAAATTTCATCCATTAAATCTCAGAATAAGGATAAAATTGTATTTTAGGTTCCCACCGAGGAAAAGACACTAGCAGCATCTCCAATAGACATGGGGGCAGGTGGAGATACCTGCAGGATGAGATATTCAAATGGATGATGAAGAGCTGGTACAGGTCTTGAGGGGAGCCTGTATGAGGCTGTGGAATGTCCTTTGAATTGAAGGCAGAAAGGTGAATGCTGACAATTCCTGGCATCCTGCTAGTGGTGAGGCATTGGGGAGCAAAGCTTTTGCTTCAACAACAAAGGGCCACATCACCTGTTCTTTTTCTTTCTGGTGAAGTGATTGCCTGTGTCCCTGGGAAACCTTCCTTGCTGCCTCTGATATTTGTTTTACTTGTTTCCAAGAGATGGACTATTGAAGTCCAGTCTGACCCTAAAGTTTATATAATGAAAGATAATTTTGGACGACCAGACTTGGGTTCACCTTCTAGAGCTGAGATTGTTCAGGACACTTGCTAGTTTCTCCTCTTAATGCTGATCTTGCTTTATGTACTGGACTTGGTGAGAGTCGTACCTGAGAACTTGTTTGTGTGACACAGCCTTTCCTCCAGTTTGGGTTCTTTTTAAACCAAAGCAAAGAACTGGGGGCCTCCACTTACCCAAATGGGACTGAGCTAGGCTACCCTTTCACAGAAAAATGTGGTCTCACTGGAGACCTGCACCAGTGCTGTTTCTATGGTGAGAAACAGCAGTGTTATTCGGCCTTCCACCAAGGCAAGGTGAGCGAGCAGTTATTGCCCAGCTCCATAAGCATCTTTTCCTCTCAACCTCTTGAGTTAAAAGAAGCAACAAGGACAGTGTTTTCCCTTCTGCCCATCCCTTCCAGAGAAAGAGGGAAGATCAAAAAAATTCAGTGAGTTTTATTGGTGGCATAGACAGCTACCCCTAGGTCCTCCACGGTTGTTGAAGTCAGAGGTTTTAAGGATGTCTGCCTTCTGCTGATGGCATGAGACATGTGGATTAGGAAGCTTGAAGACTTACCTACCATTGGCCCAAGCAACGTGGAGAAAGTCAGCTGCCAGCTTGTCCATGGTCCTTAGAACCCTTGGCAGCAGTTGAGATGAAAGGCAGTATTGCTCAGTAGCTAGTGTTGCAACTTTTGTGGGTGGAGCTTCATCAGTGTCTTGGAGGAAATGTGTGTTGCCAGCAGCTGGCCTGTCTTTCTGTTATGAGAGCTTTTTAATTAAACATTTTAAATGCCTTATTCTCTAGATCTCTAAGCATTTGAGGGCTGTCTTACTGTTCAGCATACCTTAGTATACAAAATTTGTGTTTAGTTACTTGCCTTAAACACATAGGTGACTGAGTGATGGTTTATCCCTGTAATTAATTAATGTGTCTGGAAAAGTGGATAAAAGGTGAGAGTCTGTGGAGGGATGCTTTACTCAGAGCCCTGCAGCCTGACTGTAACTGGTTTTAACTTAGTCGGTTAGACTTACACCTGTAAAGGACAAAGAGGTACAGAAAACTCCCTTTGATAATAGAGGATTAACCTTTATAAACAGCTTACAGGAAGGACTGTATGGCATAAATATTTTGTTAGTTTAAATACCTCTGTCCACTGGCCCACTTGCTCAAGTATGACATGAGGTTGTCCTGTGTCCTGAAATGTGTAGAAAAAACTATCAGCATGAAGGAGCATAACAGGTTTCCTCGCTAGAGCTCCAGAGTGGTAAATACATATTTAAAAATATGACAGTTACTTAAAGGCAGAATGTTATAGACAATTACCACAGAAGTATGTCATTGTAGGCTGCAAATTAGTATTGGGGTCTTTTTGGACATCTGAAAATTTACAATATGCTGTAATTCACATTAGCTGTCAATTTAATGGCTGAGTTTTCATCCATTGTGCTTTGGTTACATCTGTGTGAGATTATGTTGATCAACATAGGGTGAACCAGGTTGAACTGCGCTGCATAAAGAAGGTACTGTGAGCAAGTGAGAGAACCAGAGATGAGCTGACAACTGCATTCCTCCACAGTTTCTTCCCACTGTCCTGCTTGAGTCACTGCTGTAATTCTCATTAGGGACAGTGACCTGGAGTGTAAGCTAAGTAAGCCCCTTTCTGGCCTGCTTTGTGTTTGGTCAGTGTTTTAGCACAGCAACAGAAGCAGCCAGAATGGTAAGATATGATTTTCTTCTTTTTAACTGTGGTGAAGTAAATATATGTTTTGTTTATTTTCATCTTATTTGTTCTTTTTCCAAGATAGGCTCTTAGCAATGCAGTCCTTTCTGGCCTTGAACTTGTGACCCCTGTCTCAAGTTTATGAATGCTGAGCAAGGCGTGTACCATCCCACTGGTTTGTAATTTTCACTAATTAAATATGAGATGGTTACATTTAAGTTTCTTTATCTATATTTATTTGTTTTGAGGCAGGGTCTTGCTTTGTAGCCAAGGCTAGCTTGGAGGTAATAGCAGTCATCGGTACATACTTCCAAGTGCTACAATTATAAGCTTGCACTACACATAGCTACCTAAATGTATGGGGCTTTTTTGTAAAAGTAAAAAATGATATATGTTTAGGCTTAAATTTTGTGATGTTCAAAACAATTTTGTTGTTTCTTTAAAGAGTTAATTTTTAAAATTTTTCCGTATAGTTAGGTTTTTCATTCAAAACTTCCTAAAAATTTGAGAAGCCCATGCATGACATTAGACACTGTGATCTCAAAACTGGGGTGGATGAAGGAGGGTTGGATGTTAGATACTAGGCAAGGCCTAATCTAGAAAAGTATCTTTTCTTTTTCGGTCCCCCATCTACTCCTCAAAGGGAAAAGACCTATTTTCAATAGTCTACTAACTCTGACAAACCAAGCTGAGAAAGCAGTAAGGCACTCCATCATGGATCAAGAATGATCAAATTATCCCACCACAGGTAGTGGCCTCGAAAAAGCCAGTTCATGGACCTGCGATGGATCCTGATTTCACTGACAGGGGCCCCTCAGCATATCAGTCACATAAATGTCACCCACATTCAGGGAGTCTAGTTTGGTGCCATGAAGTTTTCACAGCTCTCAGTCCACAGTCTGTGATCATACGAGTGACAGTAGGAGGAAGTGTACCCCTTTTTTTTTTCTTTAGAGTTGGCTTTTCACTGTTAGATGAAGTATGACTCTATGGGTCACACAATTGAGGTTTCTTATCTTCAGGGTGTTGCACAGTGTTATTAGTCAACTTCCTGTTGCCACTGCTTAAGCTTTTAGGACTATAACTTCCAGAACCTTAGCTGCCTGTATGCTGCCATAATGATGATTAATTGAACCTCTGATATTTTAACTGAGACTCCTCAATGAAATGATTTTATTGTTTGTTCTTGTTTTGTTTTTAAAAGTTGTCAGGGCCTGTGTTGTCTCTTCACAACAATACAAACCTCACAAAGACAGAAGTTACTACCAGGGTCTGGGGTATTGCTGTGATAGGCTGGGCCTATGATATAGTTTCTCAGATGAGTTCTCAGTAGTGTTGTTCTGCAAGCTTTCCTCTCCCTTTATGACTCTTCATTGTGATTTCTTTCTCAGGGCTATAAGCAATTTGAAGAGCCAAGAAATGGTGCATGTTTAACTCCCATTCATTTCCCACTAAAATGACTAGGTGAATACAGCATGAAGACCATGTCATGATGTAAGTGTGAGAAGTACCAGGATTTTATAACTATATTGGAAAAGAAGAAGACATTTCTAATGTGAGTATCACACTTACTCTTTTACACATGTATGGGTTATTTTAGGATGCAGTGACCTATGATGATGTGCACATCAATTTAACTCAGGAAGAGTGGGCTTTGCTGAATACGCCCCAGAAAATGGTCTACAAGTATGTGATGCTGCCCACTTAGAGAAATCTCACTGCTAAAGATAAGATTGCATTTTCCTTCTTGCTTGAAAATAAGGGGACATGTATCCTTGCTTATTGATACTATTGTCTAATTTCAATTGAGTAAAGACAAAATTAGTTGAATAAGGCATAGTTCTTAGAATTTTTTAATATATTAACTTACATTCTGTACTATTTCAATTAATATATGATATATATTCTGGTCTTATATTTCAGGCTACTTTTGGGAAGAATTTACTATTAAAGAACATTGTCAACGTTCTAGAAAAAGTGAATGGTAAATACATTAATTTATACAAATTAACCTCTGAAACAATTTTAATTTTTCATGCAACTTTTACATAAAAACAACAGTGTACATGAGCACAGCTTAAACTTTATTGATTTTTCTTAATTTCTCACAAACAAGTACCACAATGTCACATAGCTATTCTGTGTTTTCAAGGAATTCCTGTGGAAAAAAGACAAGGATACAATGACTAAACACATACCACTGTTTGAATTATAGCCCCATGAAAGATATGCTGTTTTTGCAAGACCCAGTTTCTCTGTATAGCAGTGCCTGTCCCTGGCATTTATTCTGTAGACCAGTCTGACTTGAACTCAAACATTTACATGCCTCTGCCTCCTGAGGGCCGGGATTAAATTTTCACCTTTGGGAAATATAAAACCATTTGGGATACATGAGGAATAGTTATTACAAATCGCTGAGGCTCTGAATAATCATATCAGGGTAAATTGAATGGCACTGATCTTTCTGCAGTGAGAACAAGAGGTACGGGTGTTGCTGCCTTATTTGAGACAGCAGGCATACAGATATTTAGGGGCTTGTATGGGAAACTTAGTAGGTATAGGCATCTGCACCTCCATGATATATGCCTGAAGACATGAGCTCAATCACCAGAAAACATCCATAGAAGATATATCTTATGGCATCTGCATTCATCAAATGCACATCATGAGCAAACATAATGATAAATAGAAAGAATAATATTTAGTCATTCTTACTGGGATAGCACAGGTTCTTCCTGATTTTGATTATTTAGAGATCTTTCTGCAAAATTTGAATTTACGTGAGTTTTAACATCCTAGTTAGTTTTGTTGTGTTGAGTTTTGCTTTATTCCGATTGGCTCCAGACCTTTACCAACCATTTTCTTTATCACAGGAAATTCTGGATAGGGTTATTACTGAAGAGGAGGGAAGCCTCTTGAGACAGCTTATCAAAAGCATATATGTTGCAATCTTGGCATTGTGCTGACCTTGCCCCCAAACTATGGGCAGGACATGCATGCCCAACATGGCCACACCATGGATACCTCTTCTCTCCCTCTTCTCTGCTCTGTGTTGGCTAACTTTTTTCACCACCCTTCTTTTCCCTCCAACAATGAACTCCAGGTGGCCTCATTGAGTTTCTTGTTTGTGTTTCATTGCTAACTGCTGTAGCAAATGAACAACAATATCCATCTTTCAGGAAGAATTGAGTACCCTTTGTAGTGAGTTACAAGGGAAGCCAAATTTCAGGTGTGTCAGTTCAGAGTGATTGGGAGCTGGTGGGGATCTAAGACAGAGGAATATGTTGTGAGTTTAGCAATGCAAATGGAAGCATTCTAGTTGGAGGAGAGATATATATGACAAAAGTGGAAGGAAGTTACCGTATTCACTCTTTTTACAATATTTCTGTTTTATAGAGCATAATAATATATTTTTAAATTTTTATCTATCTATTTATTTATTTTTTATAAACAAGTCCATTTAAATGAAAACAAACATGTATAGACAATATTTGGGAATTTGGACATCGTTCTTTCCAAACTACTTCCTGCTGGTAAGGGGTGCTGTCTTAGGGGGATTCTAAGAAGATGCAGAAATCCTGGCTGTAGTCTGTAAGTCTGCATTGTCCAGCTGTTTTGAATGTAGGATCACCTGGTACTCTGTTTCAGGCAGTCTGGCTTGATCAAACCACATTAGTCTGGAAGGAATCCACAGCTTTTCATTTTCTGTGGAAACAAAAATAGAAATCCTTTTGCCCAGTAACTTGTCCTTGACCTTAAATTTTGGAGTCAAAGCATTTTTTTATTTAATTGATTATTTTACATGTCAATCCCAGTCCCCTCTCCCTCTCTCCCTCCCTCCCTTTTTCCCTCTCTGCCCTCTCACATGCACCCTAATCACCCTCCCCCCCATCCCCCCCACCCGAACTCCATATATAGGGGAATGTCATCCATTTTGGGTCATGTAGGCCTGACAGGTCATGTGAAGTAGGGACTATGGCTTTGGGTCTGTGTCTCCACTCCACCACTGGTTAAGTTCTCTGACTTGGGGCAAGTCATTTAATACCTCTGACTGTTTCGTCTGCAATAGAAAACAAAAAGAAATCCCTGCTACTCCACCCCCACAAGCTTAAACTACCTATCCCAGAACTTTTCACCTTCAAACAGTAAAGAAAGCAGGCACAAAAGAGCAGAAGGCACTCAGGCTATTTATGCTTCAGATTATACGTTTCCCCACCCCACCCCTGTCTGCTTCCCCCCATGCCTAGTTCCAGTCTATTGCTGATGGATATTTGTGTTGTTCCAGTTTGCGGCTACTATGAACAGAACTAGTGTGTACATTGTAGCATGTTCCTATCTCTCTCTCTCTCTCTCTCTCTCTCTCTCTTTCTCTCTCTCTCTCTCTCTCTCTCTCTCTGTGTATGTGTGTGTGTGTGTGTGTGTTTGTGTATGTGTATGTGTTTGTGTGTGTGTGTTTTAAAAAAGCATTTATTGGGGGCAGGAGCCACAGAATGAGTTGAAGTCAGGAGACAATTTGTAGGAGCCAAGCAAGTGACCTTACCATTTTACTGGCACTGCCGTTCCGTTCCAGTTTTAGACTTTTGTGTAGACTTATTACTGTGCACTGATGTTTCCTTTGCCTGTTGATTTCCCTGACAACTGACAAGTCTGCAACCTGTTCACTTGCTTACTGGGCCATCAAAACAGCACGGGGTTTCTGAAATGTCTGCCTGAGCCCTTGATAGGTTTATACTGGGCTGTCTTTTTCTACTGATTTGCATTTGTTTCCCTACTTTGGCTAATGGCCCTATGTCTGCTTTATATACCAACTATTTCATTTCTTACTGTGTTGCCTTTCTGGCCCATTTTAAGTGTATTCTGTTGGAGAGAATTCTTAACTTCAAAAAAGTTCAATTTGTGCTGGAGATGTGTGTAGCTCAGTGTTTAGAGTACTTGCCTAATATGCATTCGACCCTGGGATTTATTCCTAGCTCTCCATAAACTGTGTATGTATGGTGGTATATACCTATATTCCCAGAACTTGGGAGGTAGAAACAGGAAGATCAGAGGTTCAAGGTCATCCTCAGCTACACAGCTACATAGCAAGTTCAAGGCTAGCCTGTTATTGGAGACCCTATCTCAAAAAGTAAACAAGTAAGCAGAAGGAATAGAGTTTAGTTTCCAGCATCCATATGATGAGCTCACTACCACCTGTAGCTCCAGGTGTAGTAGGGGATCTGATGGCTTTCTTTTTTTTTTTTTTTTTTTTTTTTTTTTGAGGGCACCTGTATGCATGTGCTTGTATATACACACAGACATATACACAAAAATAAAAATAAATATTAAAAACACACAAATCTATCAATCTTTTTTAAATAGTTGTCTTCATGACCCTTTTTTTCCCCTCATGTCTTACTTTACACAATCTTTTCCTACCAGGAGAGTAGTAGATGCCTTTAATTCTAGCACTTGAGAGACAGAAGAATCTGTGAGTTCGAGACCAGCCTGGTTTAACATAGTGATTACAGAGAGATCCTGTCTCAAAAAACAAAAACAAAAAGCAAACAAAAACAAAACAAAACAAAAAATCCCAAACAACAACAAAAAGCCCAACTTCTTCCTTATCAAGTCCAAGTTTATGAAGACATTCCTGAGGAGTCAACCCTTCGCAAAGCTAATCTCAGCAGTGAATGAGTTACTGCCTACAAACTGCCCTTCACTGAACCTGGATCTCAAGGATTCTGCTAGGCTGGCTGGTTAATGCACTGCAGGGATCCTCCTGTCTCCATATTTTCCCTCTCCTCAGTATTGGGAGAAATAGTCATGTGCCACTGTCCCTGACCTTTTACCCAATGAGCCATCTCCAGCCCCAGCCATCCTGGTAGAGGGTCTACCTAATGGCACGATGGTGAATAGTTTGTATAAAAACAGCTGTTGCTGCCTCCAGCTATGTACTTATGTTTTGTGTATCACAAATAAGTTCTCCTATAGGATTCTTAGCCACATAGTGACATTTAGGAACTGGACACCTCAGAAAGATACCCAGGACAGTTACCATGGGATTTGTTGGTACAATGGTGGCAGTGCCCTTCTTTTAGTCCTTACCCCAGGGACCAGGCCAGCATCTGGTCTTAGCCTTCCTTGGGAAGCGATCCCAATATGTGAGGCCCAGTAACTGAAAATCTCTGCCTTTGTGTCTCTGTGGGGTGTGTGTGTGTGTGTGTGTGTGTGTGTGTGTGTGTGTGTGTATAATATAAAAAACTACCCAGTCCAAGTAAATGCAAATAAAGTAATCACATCACCACACCACCCTAAACATGCACTTGGTAACTTTTATCTGAGATGATTCATTGAGTGATGGAATACTATACTTACAAAGTGGGTGGTCGTGGGGGACCTCTACTCGGAGAGAGTGATGTACTGTGTGAACATTAATGGTAGACTGACAGATGTATATTACCTTTTGCAGAAAAATCTCTCATCTGCTTGTGCAAATACCCCAACTCTGTGCTATTTTGAGCTTCCAATATATCACTAGTTGGGGTTGGGGAGAAGACATTTAGTGGCAAACCATCATGTTGAGTTCTCCCCATGCAGGTACAGTGACATGGGTAGCCACAAGAGCTTAGCCTATAGTAAAGAGTAGCAAATAACTGGAAATGATTTTTAACTTTTACTTCTGCTTTAGATATTTATACAATAACTTAGTCCTCAGCAATGACTGTATTTAATAAAACAAATTCTCAAAATCACTCCACATGCCCTAACTGGTTACTCAGAGCTCTGTAGAGGATTGGGCGGTAGAGCAAACTCAGCTCTTTGATGTGTTTGTTTCTCCTTTGGGTGCTTGGTGTCCCAGAAGCTGAGTTTTCAGACAAGCTTTAGTGCTCAGAGAAGCCTACTCTGGCTTGCGGGAGAACCCTTTCTTCAGACTTTACTTTTACAGCATCTATGACAATCGCAACACTGAAGTTCATGTTATGCACTTTCCTAAAGAGGAGAAGAAGGGGCCATGACTGCATGGGTGTGGGCCACTAAGTGCATCCCGGGATTCTAAATTCTTACCTTATTAATATGAAGGCCATGCAGCTTTCAAAAATTTGCTCATCTTGCTGATTTTCATTGTTACCTAACTACTATCTAGAGCTTCTAGTTCCCCACAAGATAAAGTCCAAACTCACTCCTTAGCTTTGTTTGGAAAGTTTTGAGGATTTTTTTTAAATGAGCCCTGAGGAATTTGACCCTTGCATACCTGGGTTCTAGAAAACAGAGTTTTAACTCTTAAGTCTAAAAATACATAGCATTTTGCTGCAGGTGAGAAACCTACCTCAAAGGATGAATAGGACATATCAGCCACAGTCCCAAAGGAACACATACAATTCACTTTTCAGAACAAATGCAGTTCTGCAGGGCCTGGGGCACCAAGAGCTAGCTCAGTGGTTAAGTGCAGTTAGAGGACCCCAGGTTCAGTTCCTAGCACCCACATGGTGGTTCACAACTATCTGTAATTCTTTTAACAAGGGATCTGATACCTTCTTCTCGGTTCTGGAAGGCTCCTGTCACTCAGGAACAAATGCATGCACATTTAATAAATAAAAAATTTTGAAAGTAAAACTGAAACATTGATATTATTATGTATATGGGGCTATTGTTTTTCTTATGTATTTTTAGATAGATATTAAGAATTTTAAAATGGCTCTTCTCCTGTATTTCCTAGGTCATATGTCTCACACTAGGTACTCTGACATTTTCAGAAGGTATTCCCAAATCCTTATAGTCTCCAGGATTTTAATATTACGTCCAGAGTAGCCTCACTACAGTAACTAGTGTACATTGCATTTTCATTTGGAATTTCAGTTGCCAAGTGTTCCTCAGCACCACAAACTTGCAGCTCAGCCTATTTTTGTCAAGAAAGAGCCTGGAATTTATTGTTAATTATAGCAACCATTTAGCCACTTGTAGCTGGTGGCTTCTGTGTGTGGACTGGAAAGACATAGAACATCATTGTACAATTTCCACTAGGCAGTCCTGGCCTGGAAGTTCAGTGATAACACCTGCCATGCAGTATTCCTCTCTATGTTTAGACTGCAGGCAGCTGCGTGGGATGGAGCCCTATGTTGCATGCTGCACTGCTTCCTCAGAAAAGGATGTGACTTTCTCATTGCCTCTGCTCCTTCTTTGGGTGCTGACCAAGGGCATGTCAGGGTTCTCCAGAGCTACAGCACCTCATCCTCTGCCAGGAAGGTCAGTCACATGTATCAAAGGTGACTCCATCCCTTAAGGCAACAATCACTACAGGATGGGAAATTCATGTCCCTTCATCAGACCTGGGCTCCTGTTTCACATTTCTGTCCTCATGGGCTCCAGGTTCTGCTGTCTCACCAAACCCTGCTTCTGGCCCTCCCTGTTTTTCCAAAGTTTCCATTTCTGTCTAGACCTCACAGGTAGTCCATCAGTTTAAACATCTTGCTCCTACCCACATTTCCCCCATTCCTTCTGCAGTACAAACCCCAAGAGCTCTGGATCCTTGGGCAAGCCCAGGTGCAAGATGTCAGCATCTCTGTTAGAGGTGTTGACCTGTGGCTCTGGGTCATCTTATCTCTGTGTGCCTCAAATGATACTTCCCACATCTCTTATCCCACTTATTGCTTAGCAAAGGTCCCATATAATTACATAGATGGCTAAGGGGAAACTCTCTCCCCTACCTGAAGATTACTTTTCCTTTCCTGTTATCTTCGGCATGTGCTCTCACTTCTTTCTTGGGCTTCCAGGAACTCCCTAACAGTCACCTTTCTCTTCGTGGAATTACTTATAGATCTCCTTCTCCTCCATGTTCCCTCCCTTTCTCTGTTTACACATACCCTCAAGGTCTACTAACAACTTTTAAAACCTCTTAGGTCTACAGGCCACCAACTCTTTATATAAATTTGTAGCCTACATTTGTAGCCTCTGTTCATCACTCCGTTTATGCATTTATTTATTTATTTATTTTACAAAGGAATATGGTGGTAATGACATCTAGGTCTCTACAGATCCTTCCTTACTTTTCTGTAAATCCACTAAGCACAAACTCCTGAAAACGTCTTAATTTTATCTACATTCAAACTTCACATTATGGCAGTGGGTTTTTCTTTGGTAACTGACCTCACATTTACATTGGTGTTAGAGCTATAGTTTTAGAGTTTTTCTTTCATTCTTACTTTCTTTTTTATGCCAGTACTTATACAATTAAATGCTTTATACTTAAATGCTTTGCTACTGACATATATTTGGATTACTTACAGTTTCATGCTGTTATGAAAAATGTTGCTTTTTTTGTTGGTTTTGTTTTGTCTTTCAAGACAAGGTTTCTCTGTGGCTTTGGAGCCTATCTTAGAACTAACTCTGTAGATTAGGCTGGCCTGGACCTCAGAGATCTGCCTGCCTCTGCCTCCTGAGTGCTGGGATTAAAGGCATGAGCCACCAATGCCTGGCAAATTGCTCATATTCTTACATAGTCTGGTGAAGGAAACATTGTTAAAAATTCATCACCAATACAAAGAACAAAAGAAAGGTTGAGTGTGATGGAATGCCTGTAATCCAGCACTCAGCAAGGCAAAGGAACAAGGATCATTCCAAATTTGAGGAGATTCTAGGGTCTAATTGTTTCATTTTGAGATAATATTATTCTTTCTATATTTTCCTCTGGTTATTTGTAGAGTATTGTTTAATTTAATCTTCATATGACATATGTATGTGCACACAGTGACAGGATAAAATTCACTTATATAATAGTTGTACTTGTTATTGACAAAATTTAGGGGAAAATGCATGCTTTTTGAAAAGTATATAACCTTTCTCAGTCTATATTTTGCATTTTAAAAATGGGGGGACAGTCAGTCCTGACTCTTCTCTGAACAATTCCAAGCAATTTAGATTATGTAAAAAAAAAGTATTAAGAGGCAGACAGTCCCCAGGGCAGCAAGAAATTGCTAGCCAGAACTGAAGGCAAGGTGGCAACCACAGAGTTGGGTCTGGGGTGACAGCTACAGGCTCTGGCTGTTTCCTGCTGTTTCTGCTGTGAGACTGACAAAGTTGAGGAAAGAAAAATCAAACAATTATAAGATTGAAAGCAAAGAGGTCTTAATCTAAAAACAATGTGGGGGAAATGCTACAATAAACATCTATTTCTTTAACATACAGACATAAAAATGCATGGCTCTCTAAGACTTCAACTAAGATAACTTCAGTATAGTGTGTTCCTTTGTGTGTATACTCGCCTCCAAAGGACAACTGGAAAAGAGTATAAGTAGCCTGGATCATTTTCTGTGAATTGACGCTGTGGAATCTGAAATAATTAGGTGGTATACACAACACAAAGTGGACATTGTTTGCTCAGAAAGGCCCAAATGGAACAAATATATTTTCCAGGTCAGTTCAAGCAGATGTAGGAATAAGCTTATTTAGAAAACACTCTGGCTTCTCACCATGACCACCAGCTGATTGAGATGGGTTTGGCAAGACCCAGCCACGTGTTATGGAAACAGGGGACTGAGAGAACCGTGGTGAGGCCTTCAGAGATTTTGTTGGTCTTGGCTAAATTTACTCCTTCACCTCAACTATTTTTGATGGGAACAAGAATCAAGACTAACTTGAAGGCATGGTCTGCTAGGGAAAATGGCTGGAACACTGTGGAAATATTTTCCAGGGTCAAAATGTTGTTGGGGCCATGCTGGCTCCACTAGTAAGCCCCAAGGAGTATCACTGAGTCCTGCTGGGCTGGTGTGTTTGCTCTTTCATCTCACAACAGCAGAAGCTGTAAGACCCACGTTGCCAGGAAACACATGTGCTTTGTTTCACAAGCTCAGGGCTGAAAGTATATTGGATCCCTTTCACCTCTGAATACTCAAAATAAATGTCATAAAATGTGGGCATCATGGTGTGTGTGTGTGTGTGTGTGTGTGTGTGTGTGTGTTGGGGGGGGGGGGCTTGTACAGACACTCAGGTCCATTTTAAAGAGTACCAGGGATTTTACAGGCATGTTGAGATATTAAAAACATACTGGCCTAAAAAAATCTTTTAGTTTTTGAAATTACAATATATTTAAAACATTTCTCCTACCCTTCCCTCCCTCCAAGCCCTCCCATATACCCCCTCCTTTAGCTTTAGAATTCATGGCCTTTTTTTATCAGTGGTTGCTACATGCACACACATACATACAAGAAAATATGCATGCACATATACATTCTTAAATACAGCATGCTTAGTCAGTATAGTGTTACTTGTATTATGTTTTCAGTGTTGACCACATAGTATTGGATAATCAACTGGTGTGCTCTTCCCTGGAGAAGACTATTTCTCAGTATTCCTTGGTTGCCTGTAGTTGTATAGAGTTGAAGCCTTGGGAGCTTCCTCCAGGCCACTGTAGCTGCATACTTAGGCAGTCATGTTGGAGAGAAATTATAGGTGTAGCTTCTGACATTACTAGGAGGCACATTCTCACAGCATTCTCTCAACACCTGACTCTTATCAATCTCTCCACCCCTCCTTCTGCAAAGTCCCCAAAAGCCTTACTTTCAGGAATTGTTTTGTACATGTACTCCTTGGGATTGTGTTCCCACAATTAGGCATTTTACTTAGCTGTGGTTTTTATGTAGTGGTTTCTGTTGACTGCAAAAAAGAAGTTCCTTGGATGAGGGTGAGGACTACACTTACATATGTGAGTATATGAACAAATATTTATAATGTAGTTAGGAATTATGTTGTTTTAGTACAGTGGTGGTTGTAATTTATCCTCTAAGACCACAACTTAACAAGCCTTGGGTAGTTGGCTACGTTTCTAGTACCAGGCATGCTTTCTATATTGTTGAGCAGGTAAGTTCAATTAGAGAGCTTTTGGTTACTATCAAGGTACGTGTGCCGCTTTTTGTACTCTTAGTGATTATAGGCTGGCCTTCTCTCTCTCTCGGTTCATAGGCATCCCAACTGGGCATATTAGATTTTATACTTGACTGCACATCAGAATCATTTGTGAGACTTTTTAAAAATAAAAAGCAAGCCGGGAGAGATGGCACACACCTGATCTCCCAGCACTCACTTGGGAAGTCAAACTAGGAGAATCAAGAGATCACATACTTGTAAATGGAGCTCTTAATTGGTCTAAGTAGTAAAAACCTGGAGTCATATATAGAGGAAAATGCTGAGCAATCAGAGAGAAGGAGAAAGCCGCCACCACACCATATCTCCTTAGTGCTTCAGCAGTCAAGAGAGCAATTTCAATTTCTCCCAGCTTATATCCTGTTTCCGCCTAGCTACTTCACTTCCTTTCTGTCTGTACAGACCTCCAGATCTCTATGGTTAGCTAGTGGCAAGCTCCATTCTCTGACCTTCAGACAGCCCTTATTTGTGCAAGCAAGATATCATCACAATCACATCCAAACTGGATTAAACAGCAGTCTTGTCTTAAAAAATAAAACAATAACCTCAACATCCCAAATCTACAGATGCTTGTCTCAAGGGGGAAAAATGAGGTTGATAGGTTGTCCCCTAAGTATCTGGCATCTTAAGGATGTCCTTGGCAACAGGTACATACTGCCCTTTTCAGGAAGCAAGAGTCCTATCAGTACTTCCCTGTCACTCATCTTATTTTAATTATTTTCGGTTTTTAGAGACAGGGTTTTCTCTGTATAAGCCTTGGCTGTCCTGGAACTCACTCTGTAGACCAGGCTGGCCTTCTGCTTGCCTCTCTGTGCTGGGATTAAAGGTGCTACACCACCATCTGCATCAATCATTTTATTAACCTTTATGCATATCATTGAACTTTTCCCTTCTGTACCACTCCTCCATTTTCCAATCTCCCAATACCATCACTGCCACCATTTACCGTCAACTTCTGATTTTTCTACTTTTTAAAATTTCCTCTGCAAAATAAATTCAGATCATCAAGTAAGTGGGGAGGGAGGGGAAGGAAAGGAGGGAGAGAGAGATGAGAGAGAGACAGAGGAAAGTGAGAGAGAGAGATTGCATATCCTGCCTCTCCTTGGGAGTTCTAGGATTATAAGTGTGCACCATCACTCTGAATTACATTGAAGATAGTTTTGTTATACATGCCACACAGATTTCTTCTCATGCATTCAAGGAGTCCAAAACTTTCCCCTGCTTGCTGAGATGCCACATTGCCTGGAAATAGCTCAAGAACTATCTAGGAGCAATTTGTTAAACATATTTCCTGCAGTATTACAAGGAACGATACTCTTCCACAGTTTCTCTTCTGATTTTTGTTTCCATTTCTTAATATATAACATATACATTTTCTTTATTTTTTATTGATGTCTATTGTTTTGTTTTCATTTATGCAGTATTTTTCCTTGTGGCATGTCACAACCTCTGAAAAGTCACATTAAGTTGAATAACTTAACAAAGCAAATGTTTACATAATTAACACACATGCAACAAAATACAAAGCCTTCAGGGTTCAAGGATATACCCTATCTACTTCAACTTTACACAGTCCTCCCCCCCCCCAGATTATATAATCCAACTTTTTAAAATACAGATTTTAGAATTTTATTACCTTTTTTTTCAGGATTTTTATTCTGCTGTGGTTTGAATGTAAACTGCCACCATAGACTTGTGTGATGGGCAGTTTGCTCCTCAGTAGTCTGTTTTGGCACATTGTTGAACCCCTAGGAGGTGGAGTCTTGCTGGAGGAAGAGGACCACTAGGGTCAGGCTTTGAAGTTTTATGCTCTAGCCTCACTTACTTCGACTACAGAGGCAATGGAAAGGGATTTACACTCCTGCTACCAGGCTTTTCCTACCAAGACATACTATATATCCAAAATAAGCCCTATTTCCCTTATGGGTTTTTCTCTGCTGTTGCTTTCGGTTTGCTATGTCAAGTATTTGGTCACAGGAACAAGGCAAGATACTACCATACCTTCCCACATACCATTGGTTTATGTAGATCTGAATTTTATAACATCTTTTTCTATGTTTTTTACTTTCTCTACTTGTCAGACATGCTATATGTAGGCTATAACCTGTACATTTTCACTACTCTGGACATAGCATTTGGGGGATTTTATAAAACTAGACTGTTTTAGAACCAGCCATTAGGCTTTGATTTCCATGATAGCACACCAATGCTGTGCTTAAGAAGATGGGATACTGAGTAAAGAGGGTGTGCATGCTACATTTACTGGGTCCAATGTGTTGCTCCACCCACCGAATCTTTTGTGAGTTTGATCTGTCAGTCAGAGAGAAAACTTACATCCTCTGTGATGATTGTGGGCTTCCATCAGTGTGTCAACTGGTGCTGTAAGGGCCACTCAAATCAAACTGTGGTTTTCCTACAGATGGAAACTTCCACCAAGTGGTATGGTAGGCTCTAGCAGTGCCAGGCTCTCCTTTTTATAACCCTGCAGTGCTGCCTTTAACATGCACAATCCTGTCATCTCTAAGCCATACCATCTATGAATGCTGGCCATTTTGTTTTCTAGCCTTCTGTTCTGGCTTAGACCCCCAGCACAATGCTGATAGGACTTAGGGGCAACAGGAGAACTCACTGTACTCTGGAGATTAAAGTGGAAGCATGTGACACATCACTACTAATCATGATGTTGAAGCTTATCGAATTAAGACAAAATATGTCACCCTTGGGCCCTAAACTTCTGAGGAGCTTCCCGTTTCGGCACAATGGACAAAAGCACTTGCAGTGACCTCTGAGAGGCTATGTGACCTGGCCCTTCGTTGCTTCCCTGGCCAACTTTCCCACTATTTTCCCTGCTCACAGTTCCAGGCACAGCATGCCACCTGCTGTTCCATCGATACTTCATGTCTACACTGCTGTGTCCTCTTTTCAGACATCCCATGGCGAGCTCCCTTACTGCGTTCATGTCCTTGCTTAGAGCACATTCTCATGTGCACCTAGTGGCAGCCCTATTTCTCTTATACTTCCTCCACTACTCAGGCCATTCTCACTGGGGGAGGGGGAGGGAGATGCCAAAGCTAGCATGGTCTTAGCAATGCCCTGTGCACATGCCTAACTGACATGGCAACTTGTCAATCTTCCTCTGGACCTGTGTTGCCTGGACTAATCTCTCCTTCCAGATGTGCTTCAGAGCAGGCCTCAAGGATGCTTGAGGCTTCCCCTAGCCTTACAGGCTTCACTGTTTTGTATTTGTTGCTTCTCCCGTATCCCAGATTTCATGGTGACAGGGCATCCTGTGTTGTCATCTCTACTCACTCCCTTGGTGAGACTGCCTCTGCCATGGCTTAAATTCCTCCATGGATGCTCATATTGCTTTGTTTCTAATCCAGACCAAGCTGTTGAGGTTGGGACTTGAATGTTTACCCCTTTTTTGATACCTCATTTGACATCTCAGGATTATATAGAACAAAATTTCTACCCTTCCTTCTTTTCACCTACACTCCCAAATCCCTGCTTCTGGTCCAGCTGACACCGAGCCCTACCTAGCAGTGGCCCTGCTGCAAACACTTGGAGTTAACCCTTGTTCTCTTCTGTGAGACACGGTGGATAGGCTGTTTTACCTCCAAAACATACACAGAAACAAGCTCTTCTTCGGTGTTGGCAACTGGAGAGACTCTGAGCAGTATCCATTACTGCTGAATATCCACACGACACCACACTTTGTTTATATAATTCTTTGTTCTACCCCAAAGTGGAAAAACTCCAAATGTGCATCAGTAGTAAAGCAGATGATTAAATGATAGGTTGTTCACATAAGACAATGTTATATAACCACTATGAACAAGCAAATGATTTCTCTCTGTAAAACAGAAATGAATCCTCAGAAACTTGCTCCAGGGGTGGATGGAGCAGGACTTAGTGGAATATATAGGGTGAATAATCCCATTATAGTTACAAACTATGACAAAACTGACAGCCCAGATGAACCACAGTGCTATTAGTCAGGAGAGTGCTTTTGGAGAAAGTACGTGGGAAAGAGACAGGGGCCTCTGTGGGCACAAATAATGGGTGTTTCTTCATCTGGGCTCTGGAGGAATCCTGAGGCAGGATCTCTGAACCCTATCCTGTGGTGTGTGTACTCTGCAGTCTGCTGAGTCTCAGACATTCTTCCCACCTGAACACTTCTAGTGTAACCTGCTACTTCTTACTTGTATCACCTCACCCAAACGACTTTTAATGTTATTGTCAATTTTTCATTATTCGAAGGTTATCCACCTTGCAAAGCTTTCCATGTCCTTAAATATAAAACCGGACCTCGTGGCTCAGTAGTTAAGGGCAACTTTTTACTCTTGCAGAGGACGTGGGTTCTGTTCCCAGCACATACATGGCAGGTCACAGCCCATCTGTAACTTCAATTGGAGGATTCAACACCCTCTTTTGGTCCCCCCAAACCACCAGAAAAACATGGGGTACACAAAAACATGCAGGCAAAACACTCATACATGAGGCCAGAGAAATGGCTCAGAAATTAAGAGCACTGACTGCTCTTCCAGAGGCCCTGAGTTCAATTCTCAACAACCACATGGTGGCTCACAACAATCTATGATGAGATTTGGTGCCTACTTTTAGCATGAAAGAATACATGCCAGAAAACTTTATACACAAAATCTTAAAAAACACTCATACATATAAAATAAATCCCAGCTCTTGGGAGACAGAGGCAAATGGATATCTGTGAATTTAGGTCTACCTGGTCAACAAAGCAGGTTCCCAGACAGCCAGGGCTACCCAGTGAGACCCTGTCCCTAATCAATGCTCCTTGAGTACTTACAGCTGTCTCACAGGCATACCCTTCCCCTGCCCTTTCCCCAGTGAGTGCTCCTCCTGAGCAGTGCCTGCGATGTTTGGCTCCCTTGACTTCATGGTTGCATTGCCCACTGCCTTTGTCCTACTCCGTCTCTCACTGGCTTGTTCTGACCACTTTACTGAAGTTACATCTACAGTCTTCCAGCACTCCACCTCTAATTATTCTGCTGCTCTGTTACCACTGTTTAACACTTGGCAGGAATTTCTGTAGTAAACCCTAAAATGTGTCCACCTAGAACCCTAGCGTTTTTTTTTTTTTTTTTTCGGATGTAACTGAGAGTCTCAAGATGAGACCATTCTGATTAGTATGGACACTAAGGCCAATTATAAGTGTCCTTAGAAAAGAAAACACAGAAAAGAAGGAGATGTGAGGGTAGCACAACGCTCCAAGCGATGTGGTTTTTAAGTCACTGAACAAATGGGTCCCCAGCAACCACCAGGAGAGGCCCTTGGGGCACATCTCGCAGAACACAGCATGACCCAACTTACCAGATCTTGACTTAGGGATTCTGGCTTCTGTATGTAAGATCAAATTTCTGTTACCTTAAGCCATCGACTGTGCAATTTGTTAGAGGAGCCATAGGAACTAATGCATAATTGTAGTAATTTAGCTTACTATGATTTGCATTTTAGATCCCCTTTTCAGCTCCATGAAGGCACACATTACTTTGTTCATGCTGTATTCTCAAATGACACACAGCAGGCACTCTACAAATTTTAAAAAAAATGTTTTTATGTATGAAGTTTACTAAATATTGTTGGAAATACTCTTGAGATTTGGTTGGATAAACAAGCTATGATAGACCACACACTGGATACTTCCCAACAACAAACAAGGTATATTAATGGCATCCACTGCAGATGCAGGCAGATCTTAAATATTAAATATACTTTATTGATTGAAAGAAGCCACGTTTAACAAATAACTTATGATATTATCATATGAATTCTAAAAAAAAGCACATTGAGTTATCAAAAGAAAAAGAGACCACTGGTTGCTAAGGACTCAAG